>NC_092691.1:37758697-38021197 GCF_964275005.1 Diadema setosum
TAAACTGTCTACAATTATGGTTTAATGAGAAAAGCAGTGATACCTCCTTATATTCTAGGCCTTATTGTGAAGTTTTTTATATGGTAGGATGTTCTGTGATAAAACTTACCTACACATATGCATCAAATGTGATATTTCAAACTTTTTTTATATATTTTTAATCACTGTTCCCAATGGTAAACAGTACCTTTAACTATAAATACTAAAATAATGACAGACTTGTAAAAAAAAAAATGTGCTGGCTAGAAGGCCCAGTGTTCCTTATCACATAGGACAGTAAAGTGTAGCTGTAATTTTTGCCAACTGTATCTCAATGCTATGAATTATTACTGACAGTACAAGTTTTCTGCACAGGACTTCTAACATTGCACACTAAACAAGTAATATTGAAAATAAAGCAAAACTGAAAACAAAACAAAAGTAAACTCTCTTGACAGAAAAAAAATGTAATTAATGAGATAGATGCATGTCTGGTAAAGGTATGAAAAAAAAAAAAAAAAAACCACCAATCTCACTTCTATAATAATACCCCCCCCCAAAAAAAAAAACAAAAAAAAAAAAAACCCAACAACAACAACATTGAAAGGCTTTTGTTATGCAAGATAATATGCATGGTATGCTGGTGTGCATGGATAAATGACAAATCCTGGAACATATATAATGCCTTAATACGTACCATTTGAAGGAAGAAGCATGAAAATGACCCATTCTACCCCATTGGCGACACATGACATACATGTAGTCAAGTTGATAATTACAGGAGGTTCACCGATTTATGTAGGTGTAGGATATCACTTCTACAACAATATGGAGTATGTAACTGTTGTAGGACTTCAAGTGTATCAGGACGATCCCCCCCCCCCCCCCACACACACACACAAATACTGGTTAGTGATAGGGTTAGAGAAATGACTAGGCTTTAATAGTAGGGTAAGGTTCAGGGTTAGAATTTGGGTTCTACAAGGTTAGGATCAGGTTTAGGTTCAGGATTAGGATTAGGGTTGGGATCAGGATTAGAGGATTAGGGTTGGGGGTCAGGAAAAGGATCTGGGGAAATTGTCCAGGGGATAACTGTCCGAGAACCACCTCATGATATCTTGCGAAGAAAAGTAATAGGAAGAAGAACCTTGCTGCACGAGCCCCTTTAAGCAAAGACATGCTGCCATGAGTACATCACACAGCTCACACCAGCGGTTACATACTGTTTGTCTCATTACCACGGAAAACTAGTCTGTGTTCACAGACGCCATGCACTCATCACGATGAGGACATTTTCATCTTTTTTTTTTTTTAGATAAAAGCAATCTAAAATGCTACTTTCACTAGCTCCTAGGGACTAATAATATGTAATTGTGCATCCTCTCTACATCGTAACTGCACCGTATTAAATCTGACTTGGGAAATCATTTTCAGTCAGTTCTGCTGACATCCTCTGGTCCAAAATGCAGGTACACAGCAGAACAGCATGATTAATGACTTGTTATTATGAATGTAGTATATCACACTTCATATTTTTATGCCTTCTCCACAAGAATCATTTCTTTCCATCAAATGCAAGCTTGCACTTTCTACTTATGGGCTTACTTTCTTACTTAAATGAAATATTTAGAAAATATTTATACTTTTCAGGCATAGAGGTTGTATAAAGCCAAAATCTGAAACAAAACACCAGCTCTTTTGATGACCTAATCCTTCGGTAAACCCTTGCCTTCACTCCAGGATAAGGGAAAGTGGTTTTTGGTTTCTAAGACTACCGGGTCACAGCCCGGTCAGCACAGCACACACAATGCTGTTCTGTCATGTGCTTAGATATGCCACACATCCATGCTTCCATCCAAGCCTGAATGTTCAGCACCATGTTGAATGCTGCCGTCAAACGTGCATTGGCTATCCCGCTCTCCTGATGTGAAATCATTCATCATTGGAGATTACACACGCTACGGTGGTTGCCACAGATATGTTCACAACCGTAGTCACAATGCATGCCCTATTTTAGCACAATTGGGACTGTCTACTACTGAGAAAAATCATGAATATTACAGCAACAATGATGACAGTATCAGTTGATTATGAAGAAGAAGAAGAATGATACTGCTATCTTCATCAAATTATCATCTTCATCACTGTCATTACTACTATGATTACAGTTATCAATGTTTTTATAATTACTTTTATGATTATCATCATCATATCTTCATTATCATTTTCATTGTCACCATCATAATAATGTATGATAGCCCTTTCTCAACAGGAAAGATTCGGAACCATCTGCTAAAAATCAGCATTAACCAGAATTGACAAAGGTTGAAAGTCGAAAACTATAAGCAGAAGAACAAACCTCATAAGCTTTGTTTATTTACCATACAATTTCCAGACTACCCATCTTAAAGGGACTGTACAGTACTGGTTGAGGTGAGTATTCAGGTTTAAAATAACATTTTTTCATGAGATAATGAGAAACCTCTTATGAAATATGAAAGAGCATGTAATTTCAGGAAGGATTCAGCATTTATTTGATAAAAATTGACCTTGAAATGGGTGAGATATTAAAAAAAGTAATCCTAATAAAATTGACAGGCCACAACTTTTATCAGGATCTCTTTGTTTTACCTTGTTTTTATATATCTCAGTCATTTCAAAACCGATTTTCATCTAATAAACTTTTGATTCCCCTTAGAATTGTATGCTCTTGAACATTTCATAGAGTGGTTTCTTAACATCTCGCAAAATGCTACAAGATGAATCCTCACCTCAACCAGTACTGTAGAGTCCCTTCAAAAGTAACAGAGACGATTTGAACTTTTATACTATCAGTACAAAAATTTCCAGACTCCCTCCAGCCCCCCCCCCCCACCACCAAAAAAACAAACAAACAAAACCAAAACCAAAAATTATTCTGCCCCCTTTGGGACAGAGCCGTTAAGATTAGCAACACTTTCATTCCACAATTATAGGAGAGGAGATAAATTACAGAACAATGATGTATACAAAGGAGAAGAAAGAAATTACTTTCACACTTACACTGCTTTTCCAATACAAGTGTTATATAATTTATAAATATATATGAATATCATACCAACCATATTACTTTATATCCATGTTAGTATTTTGACATGCACAATAATTAGTCATTTTTTGAAATTTAGCAAATCTGACCATTCTGGAGGAATTCAACCACTGATTGGTTTGACTGGGATGCCCGCCTTCTCATGCAATCACAACATTTCGATGAAGGTCACTGATCTTGACCATTAAGCAAGGACTGACCGTCAAACCTCTCTACACAACACCAAAAAAATAATGTTCCAATTTTCATCAATCTTTGAACTTACTCAATGGAATTTGAGGTCAGATGACAGTGACCTTTGACCCTGACCGCCTAACACTCTACCATGAACATCCAAATCATTGTCAATTCATTTCTACTCTGCCCACTTCTCGTATCACCACTGGGCATTCTCGACAGCTGAATAAAATAACTGAAAATGTCAATATCAAGCCAAAGTTTCAAAAAGAAACTGAAAGCCAAATAGTTCAAATGATGACTTTGATGTATGTTTATTGTTTTTGATATTGTACCAATGCTCAATATCAGTTTACTGTAGCTGCTTCGATGGGTTTTGATAAGATACTAGTGCAATTTATCAGATTGTCAACCTTGTTTCTCAGGTGGTTTGAATGTAAAAGCATTACCTGTGCTATCCTTGAATATCAACCCTCCTTTCACAAACTTGCAGATTTACACAAAGCTGTCAAATATTTCTCCTGATGATTTCTTCATCCATTCAAGGTTTTGTACCCATTTGAAAATGATACATTCATACATTTTATTATAAGCCTTTTCACCTGTAATATAGGAGTGTTCTGCCTTAATGTCTAATTCCTGTTTGGACTTTGTTACGTATGTGATGTTGCTCTGTACAAATACTGCATGAACGTTTTGAGAAAGTCATAATGCTTTCAAAAGGTGTTACCATGGAAACATGACCATCAGCATGCAAATTGCCATGGCAAAAAATGACAATCCTGATTTCTATTTTGTCAAACATGTCATTACAAATGCACCATATACAGAGATCACAACATATGTTCAAGCATATTTTTTATAACCATTAAACATTTACTCTGCTTCTGATGCATCAATATCCTCTATAAAAGGGGTAAAACATCAGTTTCATGCTGATTACAATTTTGCAAACTTAGAGGTAGGTGAGAATGCTGTGTGTAGGCAGAAGAGCAACTTGACATGTTTACAAAAGACAAGCTCTTGTTTTTACGAGAGCAGGAACAAGGTTTTATCACAGTCATTTGGTACAAATGTGCTTTCATGCATAGACGCTGAAATCAAAGGAAGATATAAAGACACTGTGGCTTACCTTCTCCAACTGGTATCGCTGGGAGGTGACAGGTAAGGTGCACTGTATGGAGCCGCTTCGTGTGAAGGAGTTAAGGAATCTTTTTATGCCAATGTTTTTCATTATTCAAATAAAACATATCATATATACATACATACATATATGCAAATGAATTTATACATATACATACACACACATAAGGCGCGGTCAGACTGGCAAAAGATCAAGAAGTTTAAGATCCCGGAGTTTGGGCCATTGGTACGCGCGCAAGAAAGAGTGCGCCGTCCGATGGCTAGTGATTGTGACGTACTTTGTAACAATACACATACATGTATGTACATGTAGACATGACAATGGTCTCGCGCTTCGGAGACACCGCCCGCAAACAGATCAAGAAGTTTCGCGGGAAGTTTCACGGGAAGTTTGCGGTCACACTGGCAAAACTTCGAGATCTTAAAGATCGCGATCTTAAACTTCTCGATCTCTTGCCAGTCTGTCCGCGCCTTTCGAGACAGAGAGAGATACATTCATTAGCAGTCATTACTGGGTATGAACAACAAACATCATTACAATAGCTTTAAAGGCAACATCTGCGACAAAGTGTGCAGAACATTGTACAAGTGTATTACAAAAAGTGCCAATTAACTGTAGTTACTTAATAGGGAAATACCTGAAGTCCTGATATTATGTTTCTTCGTATGAAAACATGAGTACCAGAGTAGATGACAGAAATTTGGGGGGAAAGAAAATTCAGACATACAAAAAAATTTATGGATTGTAAAAAGGTTAGAAAGTTGGGTGAATTGGCAACTCTATTCAATAGATGAAGGTGTTCAGCAGCTCTTCATTTCTCAGAATTATCTGCTCATGCAAAGCAACATAATATCAGGATAAAATTTCCTGTTAAACATGTATTGTATGTGTGTGTGTGTGTGTGTGTGTGTGTGTGTGTGTGTGTATGTGTGTGTGTTTTAAAACTGACCTGAGATTGGGGATGTGGTTAATATACCAGTAAGTATGGTTCATGATATTCAGGAAAAAAAAATTGTTTCTCTTTGACCCTGAACACAAAAGATACAATTGGCCGCATCCTTGTTTACTACCGAGTTCACCACTGATTTGATATTACATTCTTTCCCTCCTACAGCATAATTTCTTAACAAATGAGGTAATTACCACAAAATAACCAAACAAGCTTCTACTCAGTACTAGTATGAAAGTGTGTTGTCATCCATTGCATATTTAAGTCCATATATGCACACTTACAATCACAGACCAGCTGTATCACAAATTACTATACAATATACAGTCTTTAATTTGTTGGTTAGTTGATTTTCACAAACTTAGCTATCATAATCTTCATGGTGAACAGGGTGAGATAAAGGAGATATAATGTACCTGCATATACACTACACAGTACGTTAGATTCACTCTTCATGTTTCAGGATTTACTCACTGTTGCTGGAGGAAATCTTGTCAAACTCCTATAATAGCGACAAATGTTCACTATGTAGGCCATAAATGACAGTACTGCTCACACCAAAAGAATGTCAAAGTACGCCACAACTCTGACACTGTTTTTTTAAGCGATTAACATAAATAAACAACACTCTTAGTAAACCAGACTGCCATGATGTAGCAAGTGTACCGTGAATGATATCAGATATTAAAGTCATGTATTGTGCATGACATCCTACTGGTAGCTTAAAAAAAAGCAGTCTTGATTATGTAATTCTCATTATGTAAACAATGGTTGTGACCCTGATTCATAAGATAGTCACACACACACACACATACACACAAGATTTGGCATTGACATGACATTTTAATCACATTTGAGCAATCATGCCATTGCAGCAAAATGCAACACACAGAAAAGGGCACTCTTCCCTGTAGAACCTGTATCCACACACATTCTTGCACTTGATCCCGCTCAGCGCCTATAGATGTTCTCTTTCTCTGATCGGATTCTCGCACAAGGTTCCTTTTTGAGACACCATGTTATTCCTCATCTGAAAAGGGCCTAATAAGCTGCATAGATGTCTTAAAGCATCTCATCCGTGGATTCCCCCCAACCCATCCCGTCTCCTATCCCACTTCCACTCCAGGTAATGGCCACTTTGGAGTGGTGGAAACACGGCAGCAGCGAGGGCACTTAAACAATTTCCATCCTCATTCAGGATGAGGGGATGTGGGCAAGATGGACGTGAGCTGCTGCTAGCCATAGTAACACCAGTAGCATGAACAAACAGCAGAAAGAGAATACTTGTACAGGCACTGCATAAACAATAAGTTAATGAATACATAAACAGTGCAGTAGCCACATGCGTAAACAATCCTCTGACCTAGTTAAGCGACGGAATCAAATCTGGTCTTAACGTCTCCTTTTAGTATGTCTAACCTCTTTTGGGGTGGAAGGGTTCAATAGTAGGAAGGGAGGAGTAGCAGATTGGGCTAATTTCAAGCAGGCAAACCTACAATGAAGGATAGCAAAAAAACAGGCACCGTGTATCAGCTGATGCTGTTGCAAAATCCTCTCACGTGAAATGCAACTCCTCATCCATGTCACCTTTAATGGCTCATAGAACAATATAAAACAAACAGAACAGTAGACATTTCACTAAAACTGGGCATAAAAGTTATGAAAAGACTTCACATATTATATAAGACCTTAATATTGATTAGAATATATTTAGATATATATATAAATGCAAATTGGAGGTAGTGACATCACCATCTTACGAGTTTTCTGCTGCCATGCACACAACCTAACACTTTGTTTAATTAATCTTTTTTTTAAATATTTTTTTAGTAAAATGAAATCATGAGGAATAACTTGTACCGCTTGCAAGAAATCACAAGAAAGAAGCCCTGACTGCTTTCAAGGGGAAGGGATTATGGTAACTGAATTATCAACAAAGGATGCAAACTTCATAATATTTTACTACAAACCACTGGGAGGATCATGAGGCAATATCATCATCACCTTCATAGCAACTTCACAAGTATAAGTTACATGTACTGTGCCCAACTAATATTACTATCTCTTGATTACATTTATCATTTGATTCTGAAGATTTCATCTACTGTCAGGTCTAGTTATCAAACCTTCTGTCATTCCGTTTGATTCAACTCTATTCATCCAAGGCAATCTATACATGGAATCAAATTCTACATGACACAAAAGAAAAAACTGCTTGTAAAATGTCTTGTAATAACCATGAAATAAACGAGGTAATGTTTGCTTTTAAATATTAATTCATGGGGGGGGGGGAAAGAAGTGTAAAGTTATCTCATATTTAAAAGAAATAAAGAATCAAGTTAGAAATATACCCATCCACCTTTGTCATACAGTTACTTTGAGAATTAAAAGACAAAAACAGAGTATTATTTTCCAAAGTACAGTTTCTGAAGAAATGACTATCAGAGGACATTGCATTTAACCAAAGTTCCTAGATTTCTTGGAAGCTGACAATACAAACTTCCCAGGGTTGCACATCTCCCATCTTCCTAAAAAAAAAGCAACAAAACAAAAACAGTAACAGTCACAGAAACAGAAGGATCATAGCCATGGTGTGTAGCTTGCATAGGACTGGCCATTACCACAGGTTGAAAGGCATACAATCACATATCTGCATACTGGAAAGTCTGCCAAGATTTCCCCATGCCGACTGCACTATATGACCACCCAGCTCAGCGCGAATCCCTCCCCAGTACGTGTAACTCACACCCAATTTTCAGCATTAGTTTTCCCCCTTCGTGAATCAATTGCGACACAAAATCCACCCCTTTCTGCCTTATCCTGGAAATATGGCGCTCCCTCGCAAAGCCACTGCGATATGCATTATTTCCCTGCCATTATTATCTGAACGTGTCGGTGTCATACATTTTTCATAGCACTGGCAGCTCCAGGGAAATGCAGTAAAATCTTCGGCTTTCATACAAGCTTCCTTGCTTCTCAAGCTTCCTAGTCTCTCCTCAAGTCTCTTTTATTTCACGGTAAAAAGTGTTTCTGCATTTTACCAGCTTCTGATGCCTCTACAGTACTTGAAGTACTGACATAAAAAAAAAAGAAAAAAAATGTCCAGTAATTGGTAATTTCTAAGAGCAACATCACCAACAGTGATCATGGTGCCACCACAACTTACATGATATAATCATAAATGTGATATTTGACTGCTTGGCAAGGGTGAGATGTAAACATTCTTATAGACTTTGTCTGAAAACACTCCCCATTCGCCACATGCCATCTAACCCTGAAATTCACACTTGACCATGTAACAGTAAAACTTGCCACAAGTATACGATAATCACGAGCCCTGCCATATCGTCTTTGCGTGTTTACACAGAGCAGCTAGCAAGCAATGCATTATTGACTCATCGCAAAGCCATGACAAATGTCAATGACCTGAAGGTGGTAACACACAGCATATTTTGTTGTTATTGTCGTTGGGAGGAAGTGGCTGGGGAGGGAATTCAGAACTTTGCTTCTAAGCTTCCTAAATAGTGGAAGATGAGGCTTTTAATGATACAACTTTTACGTCTGATACAACTGTGTTTCCAATTTGGAAACATATTGTCAGTTTTGCAATGAGTACTTATAAAATACAAGATGGAAAATGGTAAATGAGCACAACTTCTGTCTAGTGGTACCAAGAGAGCTTCCTCATGATCTTAAACGCATGATCGGTTGATGACCTGAAAGGGCTTCATTCGCTAATTGGGGCACAGAGCTCCTGATATCATCAACAGAGCATATTTTGCCTCCATATGACTGGGATATTATCACTTTGAACAATATTGATTTCCACATAATTACTGTCGGGGAAACTGGAGGTACTAAAGCCTGGAGGATTGCACACTACTCTGTAATATTCCCAGCACTATAAGCATTCATTACAACAACAACAAAAAAAAAAAAAAAAAAAGAGAGAGAGAGAGAAAAAAAGAAGAAGAGATGTTATCTAAATGCTTCTTTCTACCATGGGTAGCACGTGAGAATTCAACTGTTTCTATGGTTAAAAGTTCTAGCATGAGTACACTGACAGTGCACTCCCGTTATAATGAAGTCCTTGGGACCGACGGTTTTCTTTCATTAAATATCAAAATTTTGTTTGATAGCTGAATAGTACGTGTATAGAGATATATAGAGTACAATATTGGGACCTGAATTTTGATTTTGTTGTAACAAGAATTTCATCCTAACCTTGTTCATTATAACGGGAGTGCACTGTATAACAAGACGGCCAGACTGTGGATAGCCCCTTGGGGTGATTCATTCCAGCTACCAGGATTGTACTGTCAACCATTCTAAATGCTTCTGAGAATCACGAGAAGGTCCTGTGCATACAAAACATGACCTATGAAGGAAGTGCACACCACCCATCCCCTTTTAATTCAACCACCAAAAGCATGTATGATTAATCAACAGGCACAAAGATGATCATATGAATACATACATCATAAACTACATCATAAATCATATGGTATAATCTTATCATTAAAGAGACATACTTGGTGCAGCAGATTCACTTTTTAAGTACATCTCCAGTCATTTGGGACATAGTAGTATTGAGAAAAGAAAATCATGGAAATTGGCAGGCTTTGTAAAAACTTCACGAGGATTTCATGAGTCATGGATGACCTGAAATTGAATGAACTCCTGAGTGCCGAATGGTCATTACTGTTGGCCTTACTCTGTCCATAAATCATAGTCAATGTTTTAATTCCTTTTCCATGTGCAATGACTAGCGTTCTTGAACGGTAGTGTAGCCTAATCAGGAATGCTCCATGTCATTGCACATAACAAACATCAGCACATGCATTGATTTATCTCATCAACTGTGGAGGCAACTGTTTTGATCATTACAGATTTTTTGTTTCAGGGTTCTGGTTTCTGACTGGCTTGCCTCAAATTAAACAAACAAACAAACCAAAAAAAAAAAAAATATGAGCAATTGATATCTAGGGTCTATTCCCATCTATCTGTTCTAAGGTAATACTATCTTAGTTGCTCTATGTTTAATATTTGGATTACAGATTTGGACTAATTCCATGTCTATATTGAAAAAGCATAAGTGTGCTGTCAAAGCAACCCTGAGGCCTGAGGGTCCGAGGGTGTTTTTATCTAAATATTTTCTGAGGCAGTATCATGATCCTATCAAAATGCATTTGAGGCATTTTTGGGCAACAGACAAATGCAACCATGTTTTCAACGCATTTAGAAATGCGTTTGAGACCACGATTGCCTTTCTGCAAGTAGATGAATGCAATGCCGTTTTGACACATGTTTATATATCTCCAAGCTGTCCAGATCAACTTGTAGCTGTTAATGGTTGCAGAGAAAAGTGTGCGCCATTTGTGCTTTCTACCCATTGTTTGTGCGTGAATGATGAAGGCATATTTGATGGTACTGCATGTATGTAGTTGACCTCTTCTTCCCGGGTCAGACTCACACAAAGCAGGTGCGCAGTTACAACACTCGAATCGTGATCATATTATGATGGCTACGTAAACGCGGCAGCCTTAGAATCGCATTTCAAACCATGTTCATAAACGCCATTAAAAATGCATTTTAAAACATGATTCTCTCCCTCTCCTGTCAGATTAACACAGCCTAAGCCCCCTCTGAAGAAGTAGGCAATAAAAATAGTGGTGTGCAACATTTTATACAGACATCACCACTGTTATCAAGGAACTTGAACCAGGAACCTCAAACTGAGAATCTGTGGTCGTATCCCCTGAGCCACTTCTTTCTATGGTACTAATACACATCATAACTACAAATATGAAAGCTATGGAAGTTTAGACACTGTTAAAATCAAAGCGAATTGTATTAAAGCATTTCAACTTCTGTGCGGTCAACAGGGATACTTCAGCTTCTCATGGAATCCCTATCTGTTACAGATAGGTCTAGGATTTTCATTTACATTTTGATGAAGTTTGTTAAGCTTGACCACTGACTCAGGATCTACCATCAATCTGCTCGCCAGAAAGGAATATTGTTCAAACTATGATAAATCCCACCAATAACACCAAATACCATTGTTTCAGACTTTCTAAACAGAATTCATGTTCAGAAAATGACATTTTAGCTAAATGTTGGTGGACTTTGATGTTGACCTTTGACCTTGCAGCCATCCCTTCAGGCAAAAAATTGATTAATCAATTTGTATCCTTTCAACCAGATAGTAAAACTGGGCACTCCTTGCTGATGGTAACTCTGAAAATGACATTTTCATCTCAAAGCACAAGCACTCTGCAGCCACGCCAGGAAGCAAGTCCAAAGACATGTCAGAGCAAACGGAGTGCTGAGAACACTAACAAGAACACCTATTATTAAGTCAATACAGATGCCAACCACCGTTTCAAATTACTGTGAAGATATGAGGCGTGATATTACCACCTCATGTTTGGCTGGCTAGCCCTACATATTCTTCCAAAAGCTGTCCTTCGTTCACTCCATACATTGGCTTCTTGGTGACTTTCTGGTGAGCTTTGACTTTATATTGTGGAACAAAACACTCATGTTTCCATGTCTGAATGCCTCATAGTTCACTGACACTATGGTATTATCTAGATCCCACCTTTTTTTCATGCATTTATAATATCAAGAAGACATCCCCTCCAAGTATGTGTGCAATAATGGTTGTGACCCCCCAAAAAACAGTTTAAAACTATGCACAATGTGAAGAACAGGATTGAAATCTTGTATCGCTTACTGCACGTAACAAAATATTACATTTTATCAAATAATCCCGAAATAGTAGTATTCCGATTCACACTTGATTCTCCAACATGTTAACATACTTCATTTATTTACCTACATTTGTATATCAATTTAACTTGTCACAGGACAGAGATTACATAGGAATTTTCAATACATTAAAGATCACACCTTATATATTGTTACTTCCTGAACATTTCTATTTTTTCAAGACTAGAGTGCGGCTTTAAAACATAGAGTTGGCATGCTGCAATTAAAAAGCATTTAAAGCATCCCAACGAAGGACAGATGCGACATCCTCTTCCAAATGTGTGGCAATGAAACCAATCCAGACATAAAAATAAAATCCCAGCAGAACTTCATTTGAAAACAGCATTCAATATGCCGTCCTTACATAACACAGTGAAGCCACGGCTTGAAAATCAGTTTGCCTACAGACATTCAAATCCTCAAGAAGTGGGATGGAATAGAATATATTTACTGTGTAGCATGATGACATGACTACAACATTCCTTTCATGGCATCGTTTATCTTCACACACAAGGGGGGGGGGGTGTCAGGGTTGCACACTCTCTTTCATTTACATTGGCTACATGGAATAAGGGCAGGAAAATATGCCACAAATTGGGAACTCAACCACAGATTTTCAACCATGGATGTCTTTTTTTTGGGGGGGGGGGGGAGGGGAACTGGCCATGGGCAGAAGCATCAGAGTAAATTAGATGGTTGCAATTCAGCAGTCGTCTAAACTGCACCAACATGCTCGGTGTATTGATGGATCACGTGTGGCAACTTAGGCTGGCATTGTGCCCCACACGAACAGGGTGGACTCACCACCCGCGACTGCCTGTTCCCGGCAGACTTGGCTCAATTTCTCTGAAGATAGGAAGTGCATAATTGTCCATCATAACCGCTAGTCCTACCATGAGCCTGTCCCATTAGGGTGTAGAGAGGAGAAAGTGTACTGGGAGGTAAAGCCTGTCCCCTCTATTCACAGCTACACTATCCACCAACCAACCAGGCGATATACGTCTCTCTGGTTGCCATGGAAATGATCCTGACAATGTGCAGTGTCTGCAGAGCCAAAGTAATGCGAGGATTACTGCTTTCATTTCAGGTAAAACAAATTCATTTCTTTCCTTTCCTCCCATCATTCAATGAGAATCACCAATGAACCCACGCATGAGCATACAATAGAATTAAAAATGAATTGACATCGATGGAAGGCTATAGTAGTGCACTTTCAGCACTTAACCTTACTTCTTCTGCACAGACACACGTACATAAACAAAACAAAAACGACCAGCATAAGCCCATTCACAGTTTTGCTTGTGTGTGTCGTACAATGCCATTCTTCAATCAATACAACAGTGTAAACCATAGTGATACTTTGAACTTCTCTGAAGATTCACTGTCTAAACAAAGAAAACATGCTGATAACACATCACACTGCTTACTGTATCATTCACCGACAAACTCTGAAAGGCAAATGCGGTTTCCATTGAGTTACAGGCATTATCTCTCCTTTGCAACAATGTAATCTCTGTAGAGATGTAAAATGTAAACACCTATACACTCAACTGCCGCAACAAAAAAACAAAACAAAACAAATATATATATACACACACATATATATATATATATATATATATATATATATATATATATATATATTGTCGCTGGGGCGACAAGACCTCGTATCTCAAAAATGTCAAATGTTCAGGAGAGCCAAAAAACATGGCGGCCAAAGCACTATACTGAATGGGATAGCCGTTCCTTTGACATGCCGTGGTGGCTTCATTTTGGGGGTAAGACAGCTGGGATTTGGACAGGACATCACTTAACCGATTATTTGACCACTAATGCAAAAAAGTCATTTTCACCAAAATTTGAGATACAAGGTCTTGTCACCCCAGCGACGATTATATCTTTATATATCTTTATATATACTTATTCATTTCTATAAAAAAATATATGATATACATATAGAGCCTACATCAAAAGCACAAAGAGACAAACAATAACAAGCTTTGTAGCAATAGAAAATACTCTATTCCATGAATTATCCCTTGCTTTCTAGGAAAGCATGTGGCATCATCAAGTATGTACTATAAACATGAATTTGTGATATCATATATGCCTCTAGATATCAACCAAAAATATGACTGACAGTCAATTTTCTTTTCAGGACCTCATCAAATGATTTGCAAGTGACAGCTACGATACCATAGTGACATACGATGGAAGGAATCCAAACCAAAAAAGGACATCATGGGGTAATAGGAGTAGACAGTAAAGAAAAATTCAGCATTTTGAATCCTTTTTGTAGGTCTAGGATCAGGTCCTTCAACACCAATCAGAGACAAATCAATTTAGCATTTATATTGCTTAGATGCAAACCCATCTATTTGTGCTTGTAATGAGAAAGATCATATTCTCTACTATTATCAATATTGAAAGTTGGCTTGCTGTGCTAGATTACACATCATGTCGTCTTGTTGGCTCATCTCAAAATGTAATAATGAGAAGAAACCTTGAAGTTATTCAGGAAGGATTCCACGCAAACAAGGAGATAGTCTCTGTACCCAGTCTTGTCAAACATATTCCTGACCCAATATGAGGCAGATGCCAATTCAGCATAACTGTTTTCCTGTCATTCATTGAAGCCAAAAGATATTTTAATTGAACAGAATTCAAAACGAGTGTGTGTGTGTGTGTGTGTGTGTGTGTGTGTGTGTGTGTGAGAGAGAGAGAGAGAATTTGATTTCAACATACATATGTATGGCAGAAGGGCGTTGTTTGATTCAATGGAAAATCTACTTCTAGAGCTGACCAGAAACAGTACAACAATAATATAACCCTCAGTTCACCGATGATTTACAAGAAATCAGATGAATTTATGCACAGTATGACCATTTGAATATCAACAAATTAATCAATACCACATTTATGTTGCATTCCACCTGTAGGAGCAAGAGGGGTGGGGGCTGATTTGTGTTTCAAGTTGTGTGCTTTGTGCATCATTGAATTTGTTGGTTTCATTCTTTTCTGGAACAGATCCCACATTATTTGGCATATTTGCAGTGATTTTGCTGTTAATATTGTTGTTATGCTTTAGAAGCCTAAAGGGCCTATCTCGCTGAAGATTTCACGCTGAATGCCGCAACTAGCGCATCTCAAAAGACGAAAAAGTTGGTTTATGTCCTTACAAAGAAGGCGACTCCAGGGCCACATCCTAGATGTCTCCAAATGACGTGACGACTCATTAGCCCGAGACGTTGCCATGACATAGTATCTCCAAGACGTCTTCTCAGGTATGAAGATATCTCTGTGACGTCTCTACATCATCGCCAATAGACCACCACCACGGGTCTCTGCAAGGTTGCGGACAAAGCAAGTCTCTATGACAAGGCTACAACTAGGGAGACATCACAGAGACATCCCCAAGACAAGCTGGAAACTTGAAAAAGTCTCTCTCTCTAAAAAAAAAAAAAAAAAAAAAAAAAAAAAATAACATGTTCTCTTGCAACTCCCTGCAGACCTGGTCAGTCTAGGGGAGATGTTGCAGAGACATCGCAGAGATGTCTCCATGACCAGCAAAACTTGAGTCATCACCAGGTAGCCACATAGTCTCCAACCCAACAAGATACCACCTAAAAATGCTCGCCAGCCTGCATATCAGAGGTGTAATACAACATTGCAAACTTTCAGCACTTAATTCTTGCTGAATCAATTTCATTGTAACTTTCCTGCAATCTTGTTCTGAATTTCGTGGTGGAAAAATATGATATTGCCTTTCAAATTCATTTATAATTTTGATGGCAGTTCAGTTAAGAGTGAAATTTCAGTGGAATTTCCAAAAAGTCAACTATTCCTCATATTAGTTATAGTTGTGCTGATATCCAAGCAAAAGCAGAAAGTAAAGGGATGGGTTTCCTCTGGGGGGGGGGGGTAATATCTAAAGGTGGAACAAAATGGGTTACAAATGTGACAATGCACATACACATAGACAACTTTTTAAGACCAAACATTTTATAGTTGGCTGCATCACAATCATGATACAGTGCACTCCAGTTATAATGAAGTCGTCAGGACCAGTGGCAGTTTTCTTTCGTTCCACATAGTTACAGCTGAACAGCAAAGCATGTAAAGATAGATATATACCCTGTAATTTTGAGTGGTACCTGAATTTTCACTTTGTTGCAATGAGAATTTCGCTATATCCATGTCAGTTATAACAGGAGCGCACTATAGTCAAATGACTTTCACTTTCTTCACCGAGTTGTACTTTCGTGAACAATTTCCATCATACCCTTACCAGTGCTTTCTTTTCATATATCAGTGTATGGTATTGCATCCCCTATTGACTGTTGAATATCGAACTTTTTATAATACAGAAAATGTCGCCCTTTTCACCATTACTAGGTCTGTACCTTTAAATCGATCGATATGGACTTCCAGATTCCGTCTGATAGTTTTGACTGTCAGTAGGATCTCTCAACCCAGGGAAATGTCACTGATGACAGCGGGGAAGTGTTAAAGGGTGTCGGTCTTCAGATATTACGGTTCTTTGAGTGAATCCATCTTCGTTTGCTGCCCACCACATTACATACTAAAATCACGACTATTGCGGCCCTGTTAGAACCCGAGTAGAATTGCCCATCAGTTAAATATGAATGTGCAATGAAGCATGCGCTCATCAGCAACGGTCAACTCCTGTCGAGCAAGATTTTTCGGCAGTTACATGTGCGACATACAAAGCTGTACACAATTCGCAACAGGAGTGTATGAGCCAAGCACAAGTACACACAATCGAAATGTAATGCTTGGGGTCCACGCCGGGCAAACTTTGCACTAGGTTTGAGAGGTTGGAAGCTGACAGTAAATTGTTTGTTGTTTCTGCAAGCTTCGATATGCAATACAATTATACAAAATTTGTAATGATAGCAAATCAACAAAACAAACAGCATCCAAATTGCTTATTGAAGTCTGTATAAAGACATATCAAAAGACAAACCATCCACTTATGACAGAATGGACAATTCTATTGCGGGAGTTCTGTAAGAAGCACCTAGCAGTGAAATGGGATACATACGGTAATATATACCACTGAGTCGGCTTCACACATTTTGAAATATTGGTCAATCCTGCCAAAATGAGCAAACTGCTCTGAAACAGGACTCGCAGTCGCAAACTTTCAAGTGTGCTGGGAAAGGGACCTGTGTGAGGCCCTCGTAATGAGCATGTTAGAAATCACTTCAGAAAGCTCCCAAACCGAATGAGATGGAGAGAAGCAAGTCATCTGGCTGAAGCTGATGACCATCAAAATGCAAATTGAAGCTCAAGTAGTCATTTCCACACAGGCAGATTTGCTGAAACCGTATCTTTCCACCTTGATTATGGCCCATTTATGAAACCCGAGACGTCTGAATATACAAGTGTCAGTTTTGCATCTCTCCGGCCTAACATGTTAATTTCGCTTGAACCACTACACGAGAGCTGGAGCACAGGTACATTGATGTAACAACTGATCTCTGTGTTGACTGGGGTACCAGCTACTCTGAGTGGTATGAAGCAGCATATTTTTATGATAGCTGTCGCTTTAGATTTATTACCAATGCAACATGACTGCATTAAAATTCTAGATAGGCACCCTATTCCTGTGCTGCATTGTGGCATGTTCTGATTTCCTGGATGGGGAAAAAAAAAAACATTCTGAGATGAAAGAGCACTGCCCAGAGGAGTTTCATTTCACACATGGGATTAGAATACAGGTGAAGGATAAGTGATATCTTGTAGTACCATGAGATGACTAGTTGAATTTGAGGAAGTAATCTGGTATGACATCCATTGGGCCTCTTAAGAGAGATATCTAGGTCAAGTGAGTGAGTTCATGCTCTATCACATACAACTGTACCGTGGTACTCTTTATTTGACTTGCATGCAAACTGCGGCAAGTTGGCTGCTGCGCACAATCGCCTGGGCAGCCTCCGCATCTCATACAATCACGTCTACTATGAGCAAATGGCTCTTCATTTATATTTTGATGAAGCTCTTTGATCTTTGATATGCACCAAGCATTGACCTTTATCCCTCTGTCTGCAAAGGAAGCATTTCCAATCTATTTTCATCCATCATACAAAATGATATCACAGGACCGATCCCCGCGGAACTATGGCCAGAAAATAACATTTCAACAAAATCTTGATCTTTGACCATCACCTTTTACCTCTCTGATGCAACGAAATAATAACTGTTTCTTTATTTCTATTATTGCCGTAATATACCACTGAACATGCTTACTGAAGTTGTAGGTAGAGAATGACAGTTTTGACCACATTACCATGACCTTTGACTTTACCAATTAACCTTTCAACACTATCCAGTTTGTGCAATTAATCCCCCATTAAGTACTACCCTGTCTACCTGTCAGAAGTAATATCTAGAAATTACTTCTTCTTTTCTTTTTTATATTTTTTTTTTGGGGGGGGGGCAAAAGTTCAGGACCTTTGACTTTGTTCCACTACCACTTTATGAAAATGATTGCATATTTTTACCATTCCTACAGAAATTAGATTACAAGTTCAGTGACCTTTGTCCTTAAGGGATTTTGCACAAAGCCTAACTAAGCTGTAGTTCAAAAAAAAAAAAAAAACCCTATTCTTTGCAGTATACATTGGTAAAGTACTAAGAAAATCTAGAATGGTGTAAATTAAATCACAACAATGAGATTCCGGGAAAGGTGCACAGCTACATAGACTATCCCCAAAACACCATGTCCATGCCCTATTATGGGGGGGGGGGGGCATAAAATTACTTATTTAGTTCCGTTTCATGTTAAAAAAAAAAATGATTCCATGACTGCTTGAGATTGTAGCATCTTTTGATCTCACACACTCTACAAAGATGAAGCTAATTTTCTCCATGTTTCCACAGAACCCCCCCCCCCCAAGTGTTGGCCATAACAGTATGCAGTATCGCTACTCATTTAAAAAAATCACTGTTGTGTTACCATAATGGCTGATTCTAAGGTTACAAAATAATGAAATACCATGTGAGATATTTGTATCAAAGTGAATGGAATCCATAATCCAGTCAAATTCAATTGAGTTGCTACAGTAATTTTAATGTACTTAGTTTGGATAGCTGTCCTAATTAAATGAAATCTTCTTCAAGAAAGACCTCATCTATAAAATTCCTGAATAAAGGGGATTCGAATTGAGAGTATAGAACAGAACTATTCTTCTGAAACAAAAATAAAGGTACATGTACCTTCAGTGGGTTGAAAGACAAACTGCACTACTAGCCTGACCGAACTTTTTATAACTCTCCACGATTCAACACTGATGTGACAGTGCCCAGCTAAGCTCTTCTCTGGAAAAAAAAATGAAATACTGGAGATCTGTGGTAATAGGTATATCCATGGATAGCCATCTAATATTCATGAAACATTTCCCGTCCGCCAGCGAGAAGGCTCATCATAAATTTTTCCTGCTTTCTGCAGCCAGATTATCATAATGCCCCAGCCTGCATAAAGTGGGGGATAACTGCTCATCATTATTTTCTGTTTGCCGTGTTGATGATATCATCAGATATCAGCCAACACAGATTGTCCACGACTAGTCTCAGCCACAATGCCCACTACAAACTCTCTCACCTTAAAAAATGTGTTTTAAAAAAATGAAATAATAACAATAATAATAATTTCCAATCAAGACAGCCAAGTACATCTTCCTCTAGTAAAATCAGAATGTTCAGTTGCAATGGCCTCACATATTATCTGCTTGCACTACAAATATGCAGGGCCTACCTGCAAAAAAAGTTTCCTGAAATGAGTACTGTGACAAGTTCTGCTGTCAGCATTTCTCAAAAGAAGGTCTCCATGTGGAAACTAGCCTTGCCAAGACCGAGTGGAGTGGCTCTTCTTGTCAATTCAACTACGGATGCAACCGCCGCTGCACTAGCACTCCAATCACAGCACAATTACGGGAAGATGAACGGTGATCATACAAACTGATAAAGTGACATACAATGACAAAGATCAACAAAACCCAATCATTCAGAAATTCTCTCCACAAAAAACGGCCTGATTAGTATCTATTATCAGGTAAAATCCTGGAGAAACAAAACTGACCATAAATTTTCAAACAAAAACAAAATATATGGGGGTTTCATCAAATTTTGTGGTGAATTCTTTCAAAGCTGCCATGTATCTGCACAGGTATAGAATTATTCTTTTTTTGGTAAACCCTGCCTATCCAACCTTGATAGTGTTATCTGTCTTTTTGAATGAATATACTGTATACAAGCTGTTATTTTCGTGAGGGTTTAATTTTCATGAATTTTGCGAATCCTTGTTGGACCGCGAATTTAACAACACGCGAAAATGTTGCCATATACTAGGAAAAATAATGCACTTATTATAGCCTCGGTGTTAAACTGCGAAAACAACATCTTGCGAAAATGTCTACGACCTCCTCGTTCGCGAAAATATCTGTATGCGAAAATAACAGCTTATACAGTATATCATGCATTCGCATCATAAACAATATATGATGCATCACGCGTTACCCCGGGGTACCGTAGTACCCCGGGAAACCGCGTTGTGTAGCGCGACCTCACGTCCACTCGAGGACAGCCAGAGAAAAATGCATGCACTGTGTGTGCGTGTACGTAGTCATTCCCATGCCACTGCATGTTATACTATGTGTGCATGGAAGCTGCGATACCACTAGCGTGTGCTTTAGTGCAGTGCAGTGCAGTAGCTAGCGCGCACTAGCTCCAGCACCAAAATAATTTCCTCTTTTTGGCACCCAGGGTACAACCTTTTTTAAAAAAAATAAATAATTCAACAAAATGGCTGATTTTTGTGTGGTACCCCGGGACACCATTTATGTTATCATATCACGCATTTGTATTAATTAAACAATATGAGCACAGGACTTCTCTGCACATATTCCATCAGCAATGTTTGCAGCTGACAAAGCTGACATGCTGACATGAAACCATAAATGCTGAGGTGAAGCTGAAATGATAGGATTCCTTTGAAACAGTTTTACATCTAGAATTTGTGCTTGACAAAAGTCATACAAGTTTATGCATATTTGAAACAAAGTTTGGATATAATCCCTATCTGACAAGCAAAGAAAAAATGTAAGACCTATGAAAATTTCTGCATGAACCACACTTTTGGTTGCCCACTGCTATCAAGCAACTGCTTATAACCACCTCAGGTTTAGTCCTGTGGCCAACTTAATATTAGAATTCAAACTGGTTACCACTAATATGTAGCAAAGTCAATGCGAAGCCCTATAAGTTAGCTTTCATTTTGTCTGTGAAAAACATTTATCTAACTTTTCTCATGGAACCTGCATGTTATACATTGTACCTTCTTCACAAACAAAAAATTTGGTGTCTGCACGCATTTTCTTAATTGTGTGCTGGATATGGATAATTAACAAATTGGTTAGTGCTGATATCACATAATGCGTGTACTTATAAAGCGAACCCTGCTACTACATTTGAAATCCTCGCAGACAAAACACTGTGAATACTCAGTGCATGGTCAGATGAAGTAATATTTCGTAAGACGCAATACAGGGCCCTGTGAATCAATGTCAGGCTAGCTTTATTCCCCACCCCCCAAGGAGAGGGGATCACATTGCACGTTCTGTTTAATGCACAGATTATTACCACACTGATCTCTCCCTCTCTTTCTCTGTCTTCAAGTCATCTCTCATCAAGGCTATATTTGAATACGCCGACGGGTCGGTTGAAACATTGCTGTTTCAGCCCCGGTCACCTGCCGATCGGCGCGTCATCAACTTGACGCAGGCCGCGCGGTAGAGCTGGGCATGTCATTATTGGGATGCAACCTACGGCTGATGTCGCACCGCATCTGCACGGGAGAGGGAGAGAGCGAGCGAGAGAGTGTGCGAGAGTGGGACTCAGACGAGGAGTCACGCTTGTAAGATGTGTAAACAAACCCCTATGTTGATGAAGCAACAGAAGGGGATGACCCCACTTTCACTCACACAGGACTCTTTACACCCCTGTATTAAGAGGAAACCCTCCCTCCACCATCCCACACTGGGGATGAGTGGAAGATGCAACTCATCCAAGTGTTTTCAGACATGCCTCCCCATTTGATCGGACTCGACTCTGGAGGCGACAACGCGGCATAACGCACGAATGAAATAATATGCATCAAATTTTGCCTTGCCGCCGAGCAGATGCAGCCGCAAGAGTATGAACCTTGCGGCAGACAGGCTATGGCTATAAATAGATGCAAATCTAATGTACACTGCCACTCTAGACGCAGCATAGCGTGGCGGATGGAGTGTGTCAGTTGGAAGCGGTTTGTTTTCACTGACAGGACAAACATAGCTGTTGAGAACACATTAGATACAGATGGAGAGGATGCTTTTTTTTTTATACAGACTCTATTAAAGGGCAAGGAGAAAACTGATAGAAACAAAAATTCATACATCATGCTCAAAATCTGAGAATGTGTAATGATGCTTAAGAATGGTAGTAAAGGACGGAATTGAATATGACGGCTGCATGGGTGGTTGATGAGATGAAGGTTCATATTCAGCAGCATTATAATTGATATATGCTAAATAAATAGAAAAATTATGCACGAATGCTTTTTGACAAACCATTCTGCTACACAGCATTTTTGATCGGTAGCCCAATAGAATGGTGGCTTATAGAATGTTCTCCACTCTGAACAGGAGTTCTACCCCAGTACTCACCCCAAAACCTGGGGGGTAACCCAAACTTCTATTCCCACGAATGTTGTGACAAATCATGTGTTTGGTTGGTTTATTTTTAGCTCGGAAAGAGATCTTGAAAACACATGAACATGAAGTGCACTCACACTAGAATTACTGTGGTATTAAACATTGTGGCAATTTGTTGTCATTGTTCTCCTTGGTGAAATACACCTGTACCTCGGAATTCGATGCCACTATATTTCAGTTGGTACCATTCTCATTCATGAAATACTGCACATGGTACTTGTGGCCTGATAAGTGCACTTCTCCAAGGTTAGCACTGTGCAAATGAATCTCCTACATGGAGAAGATAGAAAGTGTATCAGGTCACGTGACATGTGCACCGCAGTACGATGGGTGGTATTTCGTGAAACAATACAGTCGAAGCTTGCATGCGTATTCTGCGCCAAGTTTGAATAACCACCCTTAAAACCATGGTATTTTGTGAGGTATTTCGTATTTGTGTTTGCGTATTTTGTATTTGTGTTTACATTCCCACGTGATGTGTGAATGGGCCTATGGCGGCTCTAATGGAGGATTGATACAAAAAGCTGAATTTGACTTCTGTTGTCAAATGTTCAACAGTAACATATATGGTGATGCTTCCAATATTCTTCTTTAATAATTAGAAAATGAATACCACAGTACATTTAATAATTATGCTTGTGAAATTGTATGAAAAAAAAAAAAGAATTATGCAGAATTCAGAGAAAAACTAAAAGCAAAACTTGACCAGCTGATCAAGCTATGTTAGAATAAAGACAGTGTCTGGAAACAATAGCCATTACTGCTTCTGTTGTTGTACAATATCAGTGTTAATTTTCCATTGTGTTACATACCATAAAGATAGACTAGACGCAAATTGTGTTTATACCTGCATACACGAGAGTGCCAGTTTGACTTTGGCCCCACAAGTCTGTCTTGGGGTCATTTAAGGTTAATAATCCAATGTGGAAGAATATGACTTGAAAGCGTTATTAAGAACAACTCATCACATGAGAAGACAATGTATACATCATTTCAAATGCCCTTCTCACAAAGGGTTCTCAAGTTTTTGTTTGTTGTTGTTTTAAAAGATGAAAAAGCTGCAGGAAAATATCATGTCAAGGAGATTAAGTCTTGTTTCCCATCAAATGTACATTCCATTTTCTGATCCCAGGGAATAATTTTCCAGGTATCGCACAGCAATTCGCTATGCATTTTGGTGTGACTGCTATACAAAATGTTTATTTCGTCGCTGGGGTGACAAGACCTTCTTGCTCAAATTTTGGTGAAAATAACTTTTTTTGATTAAAGGCTAGATAATCACTTAATCGATGTCTTGTCCAAATTCTAGCTGTCTTACCCTAAAAAAGAAGCCACCACGGCATGTCAAAGGAAAAGCTATCCCATTTGATATAGTGCTTTGGCTGCCATGTTTTTTTGCTGTTTATAGATACGAGGTCTTGTCGTCCCAGCGATGATTTGTATAGCAAGTTCATTTACAGAGAATTGCATACCCTTTTTTCAAAATGTATGTCCATTGACTAAATTGCTATTTAATTTTGAGAAGGGGAATTATTCCCTGCTGATCCATTTCACACTTCAGCTGTACTGCTTTTAAAGCTCTGTACAATCAATATTAATACCTTTTTTTAATATTTATGAGAGACATGTTTCTAATTCTTCTAAATTGATACAGTCTGAATATCATATGAAAGGAATGTAAATCCAATGTATCATCTGTTTGTTCTCAACAAAAAATACACCATGGTTAAGAATAACTTTGTTTGCACTGTTCAGGGCAAATGAAGGGATTAAATGATGAGACAAAAGACAATTTTACGTTCATCAACATCTGAGTTTGCATATGTCCTATGAGAATATTATCCAAGTTTTGAACTTCTGCTTAACTTGATATCAAATAATTTACAACAAAAAAAAAATATGCACACAACTCTCAAATGATACAATTATAAAACACAATAAAAAAAAAACTCACTAATACGTCATAAAATCAAAATAGTAGCAGAGTTCTTTTACAAACTCAGATGTTCATGATTTACGACATACATGTACATACTGCAAGAAGTTACAACCCTTTAATAATACAATGTAATGAATATATTACAGTCCCCTCAGACTTCTGCATAATGGAGTTCAATCTCATTTTCTCTGAAAACAAATCCTCACTAACTAAAACAAACTTCACTAGTGTTTACGGCTTACAGCTTTTGTAAATGTAACCAACTTGACTTTTCAAACAATTTACTCACATTATGTGTAACTGTTTTGTGTTGAGACTAGTCAGACCAAGGAGGTATGAGAGAACGTTCTCTCATACCTCCTTGGTCAGACATTCATACTGTAGTGATTTTAATTGTTGATTTGATCTGTTTGGCTCAGTCATTCAATAGTAATGAGACTTCAGACCTTATGCTGATAATATTTGACAATGCTGGGATCACAATTCAGAATAAACAAATCATCTAATCATATAGCATGTGGCCGCTGTGATTTAAATTCAAGAAATTCAATCTTGTTCTGCGGTCTAGCCCAAATGGTATGCCCGGCCCAATATCTGGCGCTTGCACTCAAATGTTGCGCACTGTACAGTGATCATACATTACATGTCCTGCAAGATTTATAATTTGCAGTCTGTATTCCACCCACACACACACACACACACAAGGCAGAAGGTGCTTGAGGTCTGTCCAGCAGCCCATATCCATGGGGATGGGAGGGGACCCTGGCCGGTGCATGGACCCTGGCCAGCATACATGTAGGCTGGAAATCATCTCAATCAACATTAAGCTAGTTATGCTGAAATATTTATTCATCCTTTTTCTGTGAGGGAGGAAGAGGGAGAGAAGCTGTGGTATGGGCGAGACAATCTCAATAAAATTTAGTCTCCTTTTCATTTTATCTCGTATGATGAAATAAGAAGACCAGGATCTCTAGACTTTCCTAGAGTGCAACAGGAGAATTATTGCTGCATCAACTGATAAACATTGTGTAAGCTCATATTTAGTCCGAGAAGCAATACAAAAAAATACGACGGGAGGGATGACTGTGACACTGAAAGATGTTTATACACTGTACATAAATTTGTAATTGCTACTAACATGATAAACTTCTTTGTTTCTTTTCACACAATGAGGTCGCTAAATCAACCAAGCAACTAAAGACTTGGGAGTAATATATGTACACCTTACAAGTTCTGTTCCTATGATCAGGAACAATGCTTGACACATGAGTGAGCTCAGGCATCTGAAAGACGCTTATCAGGTACATGTATAAACCAAGACTACTAATCGTGCTATATTTCAAGAGGTTTGCAAACCCCTGAATGATATTGCCTTTCTTTATCATAGTGTCAAGTTACAGACTTTGAAAATGGATATGGCTGTTGCCATGTACACTGTTTTTACTCTAGATCTCCTGTGTTAAGTGATTGATGAGGCTAATGTTGAGACCTATTTTTTCTTGCCAAAATAGATTTATCAGGTTAATTATAGCATTAGCCGCCTCTGCTTTTTTGCTGCAAAACAATCACAGCTTTCAGTAGTTAAAAGTGTCCATTTTTGTATGTCTTGGAATGGAATGGCTTGCAGTATTAATGATGCATGCAGCTGTCAAATCATCACTAAGCTTACTGGTAGTGACTATTGTACAGTCTAGCTAACTTTGGGAGCCACAGGCAGACACTCGTACAGTGTACAATGTTGTAGGTAAAGCATTATAACTGTCAAGGAACTTCTAGGAGTAGTAAGAGTCATCTACCTGCCTACACTCTGCACAGTGCTACAAACCACTGGCCTACTTGCACGGGGCAACTATTCCCCTTTCATACGGTAGAAAATCTCTTGTGATCATGACTGTAATCTCTATTTGAAGAATCAGGATTGTAATTGAGATATATCTTGTGTCGGAAAGCAAATTATTGTACTCAAGATTCTAGAATCTTGATTTGCAAATCAAGGTCTGGAGGTGTTTCAAATCTCCACTTGCTTGATTTGTGGTTCGCACTTCCAATCTGAAAAACTCCAATACATGATTGAGATGGCGGAGCTCGGCTCAAACCTAGAGTTACTGCTGCCCACAGACAGCACAATATGGAATGCAATCTGCCTGTACTGCACTAGCTAGCCACCACTTTGCAAGTATGATTGACAGGTGCGAACATGCGAGCGTCTGAACATTCCGTATCTGAAATCTTTAAAGGACAAGTTCACCTTCACTAACATAAGGATTGAGAGGATGTAGCAATATTTGTAGAACACATCATTGAAAGTTTGAGGAAAATCGGACAATCCGTTCAAAAGTTATGAATTTGTTAAGTTTTTGTGCAGTCACGGCTGGATGAGAAGACTACTGCAGTGTATGATGTCACATGCGTACAACAATATAAGGAAAACATAAAGAGAATTTCACAAAATTTCATCTATTGAAAAAAGTATGCATTCCCTTGACTCGTTACTGACATATGTTATGGGTAATATTATTCCCATTGCCTTTAGAAAGAGGCAAGTCAAGTGCTCTTTTATTATGCAAAAAAAGTGAAAATATGTTGAATTTTCTTTACATTTTCTTTATACTGTTGTACTCATATGACATCACGAGCCTTAGTAGTCTCCTCATCCAGCGGTTCCAACACAAAAATTGTTAAAATCCATAACTTTTGCATCGATTGTCCAATTTTCCTCAAACTGTCACTGATGTGTTCTACTAATATTGCTGCATTCTCTCAATCCTTATGTTTATGAAGGTGAACTTGTCCTTTAAAGATGATTACTAGAGAGATTTTAATATCATCTGAAAGAACTCTGTAACTCACTCGCAGGCAAAGTACAATGTACATTGAATGGGTATGGTACTGATCCTGCATGAGTACGCCTTTGTACGTGAAACAGCTCTTGAAAAAAACTCTTTGTTTTTCTCTGGGGAAAACAATGGGTAAAACAGTGCACAAGGATAATGCCATGTTAAAGCATAGAAGAATTTGTGTTTGTTCAAACCAAGAAATCTTTACTCCACTGAGTCACACAGGCATAGGGTAATGTGTGAGATAGCTGTCACTCGGGACAAGATAACAGCAGCACTAAGATAACAGCAGCACTCTGTTCTATTCTTGATGAGACCTTTGCATTATCAATTATTACTTTCACTCTTTAAAATTCCCATACAACCGAAGTTGTGACTCCAATGTGTGATATCTCCTTGCTTTGACCTTTTACCATCATTTCATGTAGAAACTTGTCTATTTATAAATTTCGATCACGACTATCGAATTGCTTTACCTCTGGACATTCCTATATGAAGTAATTCATTCATTTTTTTAAATGCTGGTTTCAAACAAAGTTACAGTAGTACATCAGCTTTGACCTTTGAAATTTAGAGGAGTTTTTGCCCTCTAAAAACCCAAACAGACAAACATAATGAAACATCTTTAAAGCTTGTCTATACCTACAGTAAATGTGTATAGGTGTTAAAATGCTCCATGTTTGGTATTTTGGAATTTTCAATATAATGAACCTGCCAGCCACTGATGACATCTGTAGTTAATTTCTAAGGGATTTTTTTTTTTTTTTTTTTTTTGGGGGGGGGGGGGGGGGCTGCTGCTGATTCTGTATGATTAGGCAGCTCAACAGTGTTCTTCCACTCATTTTGCATTTTGTTAAATCTTCTACCATAACTATGCCTTCATGTGCGATAACTCCATTACCAAGTTTATGTATACTACTGCATTAATAGGAAATAACAAGCCTGCTCAAAACAAGCACACCCACACTTGCTTCTTATCTGTTGATTTAGCCTACTCTCTTCAAAAGGCAAAAACAAAAAGACCAAAAAAAAAAAAAAATCAAAACAAGTAATGTAGGTCATCGCTAGAGGCCACAGTGATTCTGTACTTTACTTAATTGGCTGCCTGTCCAGGGATACCCCAGTAGATGAAAAGGGACATCTCAATCTTGTATCATAGGCGTTAAAGGGCTGTGTCAGTCATCAGAACAGTCCTGAGCATAGCATCACTGTGTAAATCCCATTAACTTGTCAAGAGTCGCATAAACCTATCGCACACTGGCCCTAGACACATTCCATCTGATGGTAAGAATCAGCGCATACACTGTACCTGGTATCTAAAAAAAGAAAAAAGAAAAAAAAATGACCTTTGGTACTCAAATTTAACAAAATATCCATATTGTTAAATGTGAAAAAAAGGTAGGAACTCTCTCTTATCAAATTTACACAATGGGCAAATAAGCAATAGACTCCTTTAATGTATGATTTCACATTGCGTTTTAGGCAAAACATTCACACACATTAAAGACAATGTCCTCAGCCAGTTAGACTGGATGCAGCTAATGTGATAACAATGGACTCATTCACAGACATACACAGTATGCAATGCAGGAGCAGTAACAATTCTGAACAAAGATGAATTCTTTGATGGCAGCGACCACACAAAGAACCTCCATGGAATGATCGCATTACATGTATGTATACTGCAGATACCTGTAAGAGTTAATCATGCTTGTTCTATGGAGGGTATCCATTTCATGTCTGGTGAGGGGTTTATGAGTGTTGGGGGACATTCACATTTGATGCTAGCGGGAGACAAGGCAGTCTTTTCACATTAACTTGAGTACTTCATTACTTAGGGTTTATAACAACACATACATTGTCTACAGATCAGCTTCAGAGTATGTCGGCGGAACCCACTGACGTACATGTAAATCACACGAGAAATATACTCAACTGTTAGTTGCACAATGCTCTTTCAGACCATGTGTATCCATTGGAGGATTATGGCATGTAATAAATGTGTACTTGTATGATATACATTTGTAACAGACCTAGGGAGGAGACTATCCTTACAACACATGGTATGTTGCACGACAACAGCGAGGGAATGATGGGAAATTGAGTCCACATGATCATTACTCACAAAGAGCTCTGTTCACATCCAGTCTACAGATATGAAGGTGTAAATTACACTGCATACATTTCCCACTGCTCATAAAAAAAAAAAATAATGCAACTTACTCTTCACTATCTCTGTGGGATTACAAAGGATATTTGCTATAAAAAAACACACTGCAAATCCAATTTGCACTAATTCTTTAAAAAATATTAAAAAAAAGTTGTTACACTGAGCACACAATGCCACTGCACTTGAACAAGTCAAAGTAATCTAAGAACAGCAATAATTGCAACGTGGTTAATAGCTTTGGGACCTCCCTTAAGAATCAAAAGAAGCAAGAACAACAACAAAATACCCTGTACCAATCAAACGAGTATAAGTAGAACTGTTAATGTATTCCACAGCTCCTTTAGAACTTGCCTTAGATAACTGTGAAATGAATTGCACAAGCAATAAAAGCAGACATTCATCATTTGCCATGGGATTAAAAAAAGAAATGCTGAAGAATATACTGGTATGTTGTGTGAGCACATGGTCTGTTAAAGGCAATAAAACCCATGCCTGTATAGCTCAGTGACATCCCTCAGAAATATGCAGTCTAGCTACTTACATCACCATGTATTATTTGAAATATCAATGTCACACTACACACAATATCTTAATATCTTGAATTTCAAACTGCTTCAACTGATTCGATGCTCTCGTTTGGACATATATTGTACATACTAAGTATCTCACACAGGTACTCTAAAATGTGATACATTTCTTCTACTTACAACAATAAGAATCTGGTGAAAATTGGGCAAAACTTATGATTAAGCAAGGCTTCTACTTCCAACTTGTTTTAGTTGGTGTGATGACATTTTCAAAGATGTTTCTTCGTGATGCAATGCAGAATCATTCCATACTACACCACTCAATGTTATGCTTCTCTTCCCTCATGCATACATAATGTATCATTACACTTGAATAATTCCTTCTTCTCAAGGGCTAATGACACCAATGAATTGAGTTTTCCCTGTTTTCAAAATATGAATTAACATTTACTATTCATCAGCATCATCATCATCCTGGAAAATAAATATACTTTTTAGTGAAATGGCCAAGGATAGATTATGATATTTGACCTCCACCACTGACTTCTCACCCATACTTGTTCAGGCAAATATGTAATTGTTTAGTTTTACAAGTATCTTTTCTTTTTACCGCATATTGCCATTGGACATTCCTAAATGAAGGTATGGCTGTAAAATTACATTTTTTTTTTTTTATAGCCAAAATACAACTTGAAATCTGAACTTGACCTTGATTTACTACCCTTATGATGATCATACAAGTGATTGTCTATATTCATTTCTACCCCAATCACTGATGTACATCATCACTGAACATGCAAACACCACGCAGAAATAATGACTAGAAGTTACATTTTCTTGTCCTTTTTTTTTTTTGGCAAAAAGCACAGTGACCTTTGACCTGACTTTTCATCACTATTATTCCATTGTCATACATGTAATGGTCTATTCAATTCTATCCTTTCTACCAAATAATATCCCCACTGGACATACCTCAATGAAATATCCATTTCAGCCAAAGTTCAATAACCTTAGATCTCAACCTTAAAGGGGAGGTAAACCCAAAGAGCAATGTGGATTGAGTGAAAGCAGCAACATTAGTAGAACACATCAGTGAAAGTTTGAGGAAAATCAGATGATCGATGAAAAAGTTATGAATTTTTGAAGTTTTGGTGTTGGAACCTCTGGATGAGGAGACTACTAGAGGTTATGACGTATGAGTGGACAACAATACAAAGAAAATATAAAGGAAATTCAACAAAAATTCATTTTTCTAGCATTATGAAAAGGCACTTGACTAACCGCTTTCAGAAAGCAGGGGGAATAATTGCTACCCTTAACATATGTCAGTATCAAGTTGATGAAATTTGTAATTTTCGTTAAAAAAAAAGGCATTTTTGTGGAATTTTCTTTATATTTTCCTAATACTGACCTCGAGTAGTCTCCTCATCCAGCGGTTCCAACACCAAAACTTAAAAGATTCATAACTTTTGCATGGATCGTCTGATTTTCTTCAAATTTTCACAGATGTGTTTTAATAATTTTGCTGCTTTCACTCAATCCACATTACTTTTTGGGTTTGCCTTCCCTTTAAGGGATTCTGTCTAAAATCTACTGAGCCAATACATGTACCTACTGTAGCATACCGAGGATCGGCTTCAAAAAAAAATTGTAGAGCATTTTTTTTTCTCTCTCTCTCTCTTGAAGCATTGATACTGAAATGGGGGACAGACAGATGGATAGATTTACAGACAACCCTAAAACATGCCTCTGGTACCCTTTAGGATAGAGGCATAAAACAATGCAGTGCTTACACATTAGTAACAAGTTCAGCTCCTGACAAAGGCCACAGTACACGAGTGTGTTGAAGATATTTAGTGTATCATATTTATGGTAGCTGGCATGAATATCCTAAATACCAAACAAGAGGGTCAACGTACTTTGGCATCGGATAGCCTTTTGTAACGAACACCACTGCAATTCCCATTTGAGAGCTTCCAAGGAGGCAGCTAGTTACATTTCCATCCCATGTCTGCCCAGATGACAACTGGCCTCTTCCACACTTTTCCTGATGTACATTATATACCCTCATGTCTTTTTTTCTTCACCTCCCAATCTCTAGTACTACTGACACCACTGACAGTCACCTAAACCCTGATCTTACACATCTTTAAAAATTGTCAACCACTGGATACAATGAAGTGTAGAAAATGTTTTTCAAATGAAACGCATACATTGAAAACATTATTCATAAAATTTTGAGTACCGGTACCATTAGAGAAGTATAGGAAAGTTATGATGGCATGTTAACCTCTTATGGTATTCTTACTATGGAGAATCTTGTGTTCCTTGAATTTGCTCTGTATTCAGATATATTGCACTTTTCCACCGTTTGGTAACATTAAAATCTAACAGTCAAAAACAACTCACAAACACAGCTAAAGAATTCTGCAATACTCGAGCACTACATGATTTTAGAACACTCAGCATTTCTCATGCTAGCACATAAAATACATTGTACAGTTTGTTACAAACCCACAAACCACGTGCATGACTCAAACAATCAGCACTGTGACTAGCTTTTGACGCGTGCCTTTTTAATACATAATAAGGAGCTATCCTCGAATTCTTGAAAGTGCATCAGAAATAATAAGTACAGCTAAGAAAATTGCAGACAAATTTGTAAAAAAGATAAACAAAAAAAAAAACATAAACAAAGATATACACTTGTACATAATGTACGTGAAAGGTACTTAATGATATCAAATTACCCGTCGTGAATGTGCAAATATCAGTTTAACAGTCACTGTATGCAACTACTGGGCCCCATTTTATCAAAAGATAAAATTGATTTTAAATTTCCTTACCACACAGGCTGCAATAGACTTACAGTTGAAATCAACTTTATAATCAATTTTAAATCTTCATAAAACAGGGCCTTGGACTACTATGCATGCAATTGACTGCTCCTGGGGAATAAGATCAATGAAGCTTACACCATAGTGATGTGCTTCATGGTGCCCTTTCAACATGTTTTAGTGCAGAATGAAAGCAATAGGGCCTACAGAGTGTCGTTACCAGGAAGACACAATAACTAGGTCAACAAATCACGGTCAAAAGGCTGAAAGTGCTCCGTTAATCGAGATACCCAATTCTGACTTAGTAGTTTCTCATTAAAAAAGTGCTGATTTAAATGCAAAAGTATTTCAATTTACTGTGCATGAGTTAATCTATTTTTTAAAGGGGCAGGTATGAACAAACATGTTGAAATATCTAGTTAACAAAGTTTGCTGAAACCTTTTATTATCAATGCCTGATAAACATAAGTTAAACTCTAAATTGTATTGATACACAGTATTATAGCATAAGCATGCAATTTAACCAATCTCTTTTAACAAGAGAAGAAAGTAAAGCGTAGTCAAAGTTTTTAAAACAGTCCCAGTACCTATATAACCTGAAATTCAGAAGGAACATTCAATTTATTTCACTTTCATTTCCAAAAGAAAGCATCTAACAGGTTTCACAAGTAAATTACAAGTGACTTTTCTCATTTCTAGCCATGAAAAATACAAAAAGAGGAGAAAAGAGTTCTTTGATAGCACAGGGTATTAACCTGTTATGGACCTGTCCAAGGTATACTCAGGCAGCGTCTATGTGAAATGCCTGTTTAGTACAGCAAAATCAGCCCGTCCTCAACAGGTTAATACACCAATCTATTTATAGTTTTGAATGTTCCGTTAATTCTTGTGAAAAAACCACCAATGCTTTCTTCTTCTTCTTCTTTCCTTACTGTATATGCCATATATTTAGCGAGTCTAAATTTTTGCAAATTTGAGACTTCCCTACAATATCACGAGTGGTTAAATTCGCGATTGCGGAGTATGTTGTACTAAACAGAGAAATGTGGAAGTCACATTCATATCGGGATCACAGTCAATATTTTTGCGTCTTTGAATTCGCGAATAGCACCCAACTCACAAAATTTGCGATAACAAAGACCTTGAAAAATATTTGCCGGATACAGTAATATCCAGTTGAAGACGGGCTTGTTTTGCTACAACACATATTTCCCACAGACACTTGCCCGCGTATACTCAGGACTCATCCTAAACGGGTTATAAAGTTCAATACACCTGTAACAAAAAGTGCAAAACATGCTAAAGCTTGAATGGCAGTGGAAAAAAGAAATGACAATCCCTATCAGCCAACCCACCCAAACACACACACACACAAACACAATTATGAGTGCAATACTTTAAATATCTTCCTATTTGTTAGAAAAATAATCTACCAAGGCGCACAGAAAGTTGTACTTGCTGCCTAAAATCATAATATATATGGCTTATATTATTCCTCATATAAGAGTCCCTTTATAAAACTGCCAAAGCAAAGTGTTGCAAACAGCTTTACTATATAGAGTCTAACTTGACTGCATGCCATGTCTCCAGTGTGATATTTAGGTGATTAAAGGTGCATGGTCCCGGTGTTTTAGTCAAATGCGGACGCGGACGCGCGGCGCAGGTTTCCTATAGAGACCTACGCTATCGACTCCTCTTTTAATAGCGCTTATGCTTTGGCCCACTTCCCCCGAGTCCGAAGAAGTCCGATTCACTGTAGTCAGTGGTCGGATCACAGTTCGGCGCATGATTCGGCTGAGGGGGATGACAGCTTCAGCAAACTTCTTTTGTAATGTCATAATAACAAACTCATATGCACGCACCCTGGCATTACTACAGGCTGCGCGATGCGCACAGAAGACAACGAAGGCAATGTTACTTAGCAACACCTACGCATTTTACTCTTGAGGACAGCTCAACTTCAGTAATCTTCGTATCAATGCTAACGGTGATCGGCAGTATCATCAACAGCGCCCTCTACACTACCGGGACTATGCCCCTAACATGGCAAAAAGATCATGAAATCATAGTCAAATCCACATTATCACCCACTCCAAAATTATTTTCCCCAGAGCTGTTTCCCCAAATGATGTCAAACTATATCTGTGACTACAGGAATTCCTGCTGTCAATGTCACACATGAATTTCACCGGCAGTTTTCTTTGGTCACAAAAATATTGCTGCTGCAAACACAACAACAAAAACAAACAAAAAGTGAAACAAAATTCTACAAATTCACAAAACCATTATATGCAAACAATATACCAAAGAACAAAAAAATATTCCATGAAAAGGATATATGCCTCCCTCTATGGGCTCCTGATCGCTGTGTTCTGTAGACTCGATCTTGAACTCCCCTTCCGGTGGCATTTTTTATATCCTCTAAACTGTGTAATGCTTGCTGTAAAAAACAAAGAAAGAAATACATGACATTATCTTGATAATTATCATCACAATGATATGTTTGTTGGATGCTTTATATAGTACATTTACAGGTGCACTGAGAAGCATTGGTACAATACTAGTACTCTAAATCATTAAGTGTACACTACTTATAATTTATGTATGTGTACAATTGTATATTGTGCCTAGAATCCCAGATATATTATGTAACTATTTCAACCTTATACATAGCAATCATAATCTTCTTCATTGATCATATATGACACCAAAGAATTTAAGTGTACATATGTATGGAACTACATCTGAAAGACAATCATTTTGCGGTTTCTGTATCATTGAATCTGAAATGCAGGTCCACTATCTGTGGTAAATACATCTCGATAATCTGCAAGTATGTACTTTGTAATACAAATGTAATCACATCATGAGTGCGAATGACACAAAACTAGCAAGGATTAAAGGGGAAGAGCAACTGTAAGGTATTTCATTCATATAACACGTGCAGAGATACTTGAAACAAAAAATGTATCAAAACAAACATTGCTGTTATGTTCTGATATAATTAGAAGCAGTCATTTTGCCTGCATATTTAATACAACATATCTTACAAAGCATGGCAGGAACATACACACTGTTGTAAAGGTAATATAAAACATTTGGTTTTCAGCACACAGTGGCTACTTCTTTATTAATCTTTAATGTTTTCAGCATGAACAGATGTAAATCTTCATGTAAGAAAAAAAAAACAACAACAACTGATTGATTACAATTTTCATCCCTAGGAAATAAAAAAAAAGAAAAATTGTTACCATAACAGAGACAACTAAAAAGTACACAAACAGCAGTACAGAAAATAATCCCCCTCTAAAACCTGAAATATCACATTCTCCACTTTACCAAAGGAATGTCAAAAATGGACACAATCAATCTAAGGTAAGAATTCACAATATTGAAAGCTAAATGCAATCTTTATGACACCGGTGGTGTTTGCTTGTCCTCACAACTTTATTTTCTATAACAAGTGTGAAATCTTTATGGGTATTTAAAAGTAAACGTCAGAAATTATCTGTTGTGCCTGTTCCCTGTCTCAGGTGTTAGACACAGGGAAGGGGAGGGGCGCACTGCTTTATTTCATTGTTTCAGGGTAAATTTTATACCGTATCTAACCGTGTTGAAAGGCCATGTGTCTTGAAGAATGAAACTACGGACACTGTCCTCTTCACCTGAGCAGAAATAAAGCGGACACTGTCCTCTTCACCTGAGCAGAAATAAAGCCATTTCTTCCTTTTGCTGAGAATTTTGCAGTTAATTAAATCATGCACAGCAAAAGAGGGATAAATTTTTCATGATTTCAGGAAACTCACCTGTAAGTCTATACTAGCATTGTTTCCTAATTGGTTCACATTTGGTAATGATCCTCCACGATACGCTCCCAGTGCAGGCACTAGTTGGAGGTGATCATGGTGATGAGTGTGACTGTGTGGATGCTGTAAAACAAAAAATGTCCAGTCAATGTGAGTAAAATTAACATCAGTCACATTAAACTACAGAGGACTCGGCACAAGCATGATAGAATAGCTCTCCTCATTAAAACACAAGGCAAGACAAAACAGTACATCGCCAAGCACACAGCTTGTCAGTGTAAGTAGGAATACATCAACGCTATCATCACTGAGCTGAGGTAGCATGCTAAACACAGTCCCTTTCCATACAGTTTCCCAACATTGTACACAGCAGCCCGTCTGTGTACTTGGCATGGTAATTTATACGGACGGATTTCAACAGAGGCGCCCTATGCTTTACACACGCAGAATACCACGAACGAAGATTGTGCAGCGACATTATACGTAAAATTACTTACCCTAGAAACTATGGACACTTCTTTCATAATCTGCTCAAAAGCAGCCGTCTCCTCCGCCTGCTTTTGATTATGTAAGGCGATCTTTTCACTAAATTTCCGAGGGCTAGACATTTTGAACGTAGGGTTTTGGCTGGCTAGCACAGCCAGATTTTCGTTCTGAAATAAATGTTGTCATCTAGCGGGTTATTTGCAGGGGGTCGCGCCAACTATCCAATCAGTGATGGCGTTACTGCGCTTCGGCTCACCGAGCTTTGTGATGATCGCCCTGCTGAGGAATATAACTCAGAATTTAATATGTGAAAAATATACAATTCGCAGGGGAATTACAAAAAAATTCACATGGTAGATTTACAGCTCCGCTGTTCACGTGTCCTTTTTTAATATAAAATAGGTAATAGTCTACATGCTACCTTAACCTGATAATAATTGCGTATGGATGTCATGTATTCATACTGGACATATCATAGAGGGAATTGAGAAGGTTTGGAATATGAATGTGCGTATAATCCACACACTGTGACATGACCTAAGCCCGTCTCATATCTACTACCCGTAACCGGATCCGTAACCAATGGTGTGCGCATTTCCATTGTCAAATTTTCTTTCGATTTCAGCCAATCCCATTACCTTTCTATGAGGAGTAAAATTGAGAATATCCTGTCTACTGCCTTCGAGGAGTCGTATAGGCATATTCCTGTACTACTGATATTATTTTCAAAGAAGCGAGAGACTCGGAGAGAGAAAGAGAGAGAGAGGTTTTGTCTGTTTTTTGTTTTGTTTTTGCATTTCTATAAAGAATTAAAAAAATACACTCTAAAAACACAAATGTTGAATTAGCATTTAAAAGGGCCGAGGAGTGACAACATTTTAAAAGTGTTGGTTTTCCTGCTAGATTCAACATTTAAAATGTTATCTTAAAAGTTGGATGCAACACTTCAAAAATGCTGTCACTCCTCGGCCCTTTTAAATGTTGATTCAACATTTGCGTTTTTAGAGTGTAGTGAAGTTGTAATCATCTGATTTCTGTTGGTCTTAATATGTTAAGTATACAGCCATAATCCGCTGTTTTCCGTGTTTCATCACTATGCCAGAAGAGATTGATAAGTATATCCAATACAGACAAGGGATACTTTAGAGTGTGATTTCATATGTCGTCTAATCTACTACATTGAAAAGCTTTCATCTTAAAGTAGCTAATATATTTTTCCAGTTTGAAGTAATGTCAAAGTTCATCTCTCGTTATATTTGTAGTTCAGAATATGATTAGGCCTAACCTTTAAACCACGGCATGCAGTTTATTCAAACTCTCCTGCTTATTACACGCAGGACAGTGGGCCTACGTATGGCTTAGTCGGTAGCGCGTCTGCCTCCAGATCCAAAGGAACCGGGTTCGATTCCCGAGTCGCACTGAGCAATGTTGTGTGTATAATCATACCGTCCCCTCTAGTACAAAGGAGGCAACACTCTGTCCCTCGGATATAGACATAAAATGGAGGTCCCGTGGGTGAGAGCGTCACAACTCATGCACGTAAAAGATCTCGCTTCATCTATTTATCCCAAAGAGCAGGGTGAAACTTAACCCGGTGAAATGGTCCGGTCTCACATCCAACTGGACCCCATGGAAGACCAGCTATAGTGCAGCTGAACATGGGCTATCCAGCGTATCTTCTCCGATGGAAAATGAAACAAACAAACAAACAAACAAACAAACAAACAAACCAAACACATCTATTTCTCTTTTGAATGATTTCGTCATATATCATTGGTGAACATAAAGGAAACAATCAAGTACAAAGTAACGCCGATTTCATATTTCATGCATCAATAGACTTTTGAAGAAAACACGGAGAAGGTGACTGGAAGATGCAATATTTTATATACACAGTGAACATTTCAGTTGAAATTACACAGAGTTTTGACTTGCGTTTTAATTATGAAACGATATAGTGTCATTTAAATTTCCAAACATTCCTTAGCAAGTCAGAAAATCAGGAAAAAAAGAACAAGGGAAAAGTAATTAAAAAATGTTAATGAACTTATAGGTCCCATTCCATGACATTATAGAGTATAATTACTAAGGATTATAACTCTTTAAAGGAAACCAAAACCAAAAGAGAAATGTGGATTGACTGAAAGCAGCAACATTAGTAGAACACATCAGTGAAAGTTTGAGGAAAATCGGACAATCGATGCCAAAGTTATACATTTTTAAAATTTTGGTGCTGGAATCGACGGATGAAGAGACTACTAGAGGTTAAGATGTCATTTGTGGACAACAATATGAAGAAAATATAAAGGGAATTTCACCCCCCAAAAAAAATCATTTTTCATGAAAATTACACATTCCATCATGCAACTTGATACTGACATTCGTTAAGGGTAGTAATTATTCCCCTGCTTTCTGAAAGCGGTTTGTCAAGTGCTCTTTCATTGTGCTGGAAAAGTGAAAACATATTGAATTTTCTTTATATTTTCTTTAACACATTGTTGTTCACACATGATGTTGTTGTTGTTGTTTTGGTTTTAATGGCGTGTATGGCGTGTAAACCCTAACCCAACGTTTTTCCCATAGGTTTAACACGCGCCATGCCCCAATCTGTGCCGTCTTAAAAAAAAGAAAAAAAAAGAAAAAAAAAAGGAAAAAAAAAAACGCTGCCCGGTCATTTTGTGAAACGTCACAAAGCAAACTGACATTTCGCCCTGTTTGTATGATCCCTCTACAACATCGCATCCGCTAGACGACTTCTCGTCTCATCCCCCTTTCTCTTTTGTTTAAAGTTCTGATCCAAAATGTAAAAAAAAAAAAAATGAACATAAAAATCACTCTGCCTAATTTCGAGTTCCTTGTTATAATGGGCATGGGCAGTGGCGGATCGGGGGGGGGGGGGGGGAGGGAGCCCACCGGGCGCGCCCCCTTTACGTTTTGTTAAAACAAAAGAAATAAAAAGGAAAATGAGGGTGTGCACCCCTTTAATTTTGTAAAGGCGCCCCTTTTACGGAATTCCTGGATCCGCCCCTGCTTGGCTACTGCAATAGTTTTATTTTGGAGTCACAGTTTTATCCAGAAACCTGTCAAGGCAAAGTATTGTATGCTGTCCTCGATAGATCTTTATTATTACTGTTCAATGATGCCAATACATTATCGCGTACCCCTCTATATGAAGACGAATGGCTTTTAGAAAATACATCAATACACACGCGGGCACGCACAACACACACACGCGCGCATACACACGTAAAAGTTTGAAGCTGTGTATAGCGAGCAAAATTCGGATTTCGGCTCCTGCAGCCTTCTGCCGAGCCGTCATGATACCGATAGTCTTCTCTCACCAGTCTGCATTTCGTTTGTTTGCTATCCAAATATGTGAAAAGGTTGAACTGGCACAGACCAGGGAGGTGGATCTTCCCACCTCCCTGCACAGACAGGGCCCGAAGCTAAGTTTGAACTCACAGGAGAATCGTAATTTTGGATATGGATTATATTGACTTTTGGGTTCTGGTCTGCATGACCTTCATATATGGCATATTACAGCTTTTCAGCGGAACGTTACTAAAATCAACTCTCAGTGCCTTACCCCCCCCCCCCCCTCCCCAAATGAATTATATTGCATAATAGTGTCAAGATTATGATACCAAGGACACTTCACACTTTTCTGAGGAAAGAGAGAGAGAGATGGAGAAAGAGAGGACGATAAAAACGAAAACGTTCGATCTGTTTGTGTGCACAACAAATATTGCCCTGAAGAAAAAAGGTCATTATAGTCACGTGCCAAGCAAGATGGTTGCATTGAATGTATTTATAACGGATCCGCGGAAAATGTATATACATTGCTTGCATTTTCGTTCGAATTACTTTAATAGCTGTAGTGATAAAAATCACTATACTTTCACGGCTACCACGTTTCACTCATTTCATTCCAGACGTCTAATCCAACAGCATGTACTGATTTAATTAATTAAAGGGCAAGTTCACCTTCATAGACGTGTGGGTTGTGTGAATGCAACAATATTAGTAGAACACATTCTGAGAGTTTGAGGAAAATCGGACAATCCGTTCAAAAGTTATTAATTTTTGAAGTTTTTGCTCATAGTCACGGCTGGATGAGAAGACTACTTGTGATGTCACATGTGTACAACGATATGATGGAAAGTATAAAGAAAATTCAACATATTTTCACTTTTCTCGCATAACAAAAGAACACTCAACTTCTCTCTTTCAGAAGGCAGGGGGAATAATATTACCCTTAACATACGTCAGTAACAAGTTGAAGAAATGTGCACTTTATTCAAAAAGTAAAGTTTTGTGAAATTCTCTTTTTATTTTCCTTATATCGTTGTACGCATGTGACATCATACACTGTAGTAGTCTTCTCATCCAGCAGTGATTGTGCAGATACTTTAAAAATTCATGCACCTTTTAACGGATTGTTGGATTTTCCCCAAACTTTCACTGATGTGTTCCACTAATATTGTTGCATTCACTCAATCCACATGTATATGAAGGTGGACTTGTCATTTAAATCGGTATGATGATAATCATAATAATAGAAAAAAAAATGACTTATATTGCGCCATTGTCAAACATAATCCGGAGGAAAATTCTTTAGAGTCTGTGGGCGCGGTGTCACGTGTCTGATCTTGATCCTATTACAGTATCATAACGAAGTGTCGCCTACGCACAAGATGTTTAAAGAGATCGTATAGTTTTGGTTGAGACCTAATTTCAGGTTTCTAACATTTTTTGGTGAGATAATGACAAACCTCCTATGAAATACGAAAGAGCATGTAATTCTATGAGGAATTCAACGTTTATTTGACGAAAGTTGGTTTTGAAATGGCTGAGATATCCAAAAAAGAGCGATTATAATAAAGTGTGGGACCCACACTTTATTACGATCGCTTTGTTTTACTTTGTTTTGGGATGTTTCAGTCATTCCAAACCCGATTTCCATCAAATAAATTTTGAATTCCTCTTAAAATGGCATGCTCTGTACTATAGTATAAGTGTTTTCTTGGTATCTTGCAAAAAGTCCAAAGCCCATTTCTCATCTCCACCAATACTGTACCATCCCTTTAAGTTTTCACACTCCACGGCCACTAGTAAAGTCAGATTTACATCATAAAATCAAGAATATAAAACATCGAGTATGTGACACTAACGTGAATACTGCCATATTCTAAAAGAAAATGATAGTGAACGCTGCGCATATCCTTCATTTTGCAACGTCATAAGAATTTTGTCATTTAATCAATATGAGAACGAGTTCTGCCGCGCATTGTACCGTCAAGCAGGGTAATGGTCGAGCCGTAAAAAGAAAGAAAAAGTGATCACCACTCGGGGTTTAGAATACTGGCCGTTGACAAGATAAGTGTTTCAATATCCTCATGAAACAATGCAATATGAAGTAGAGTTAGAAGGTCTAATTCCACAAGACTTGTTGTTCAAACATTGTTACATCTTGTTTAAATGTTTCACATTTAAAAATTGTTGTTTCTTCTTTCCTTCCGGGTTTTCCGCCGTTTTTTCTTTGTACTTAATATTCTTATTTTAATCGCGTTTATTGATTGAAAATTGGGGGTAATGTGGTTGTGTAAATATGTACTTTGCACAATGCAATGATTATCGTTGATATACCTGTAGGACGTTACATTTGTCTGAGTGTTGAAGTTATTTTCGTAGGCCATATGCTAATGTATCGCGCTTCATTAAAATAACAAGATACTTGTGCCCCTGATCTATTTTCAATGTATATGGATAAAAAGAATGCGCCTGGGTGACAACGCTTGAACTTTTCATTGGCTGGTTTTGTTTTGTTTTGTTCTGTTTTGTTCTGTTTTGTGATGACTTTTGACCTAAAGGTCGGCTGTGAGTTCGAAGGCCAGTGCCTCCAACCAGTCTCCTTGTTTGTGATGTAAGTCGCTTCAGAGTACATTTTTGTCTCACCTCCCTGATTGTACTAATTACAATGTAAAATCGCTGTTTTATCACAATTCGTGCGAGGTAAAACCTCGACTGCGCGTATGCGCTCATTTCGACCTATGACCGATAATAACTATCCAATCAAACCTTCCGTTTCATACAGCGTCAACACAGGGCGAGGCTGAGATGAGCGCATGCGTTGTGCCTCCCTTTATTGCATGCTGAACTCCTTACGCAGGAACTCGTGCTTCGTGGAAGTAAACCCAGTGAAAAACAACGCCGGTTAATTTCGTTAATCTGGAAATTTCTCCGCTGTGGAAGAATATTGGCTGCTGATTTACTTCTTGTGGTGATGTTCCGTATTTGTTGATATTGGGAGAGACTTCGGTTGTCACCAAACGCTTGAGTATTGTTTCTAGAGTGATGTTTTTGTTTCAGTGCTGATATTTATGATAGCGATTTCGCTCACGATATAGCGCACGAATGTACAGTGTACTGTCTGCTGTGCAGTGCAGGAGTTTCGCCGCCAGGTCAGGTGTAAGGCACTGTTGATTATAAACTAGTGCGTGTGTAGCCGGTAAGTGCGACAGACCGGGCTAGAGAGAAGGGTTGGAAGGCCTCGTTCTCCAGCGACTAACGTGAATAAGAAAGCATTGGTCTATTTTGCCCAGCGTAGCTTGCTTGTTGTATATGAGCATATGGTTGAGCACATCCACAGGAAGTCATTCACTTGAGCTCATTGGGATACGTATTTTGGAGTACAGATAATCACCGTCGTGGACTAGTCCGTTTACACCACCTGTGTGTCCATTCGCAAATGGAGTGTCCGCATTTGGTAAACAATGTCAAACAAGGAGTGTGTGCAATGACAAAGAAGTCCCATGGCGAATCCACTTCGTCGTGGGTATGTGCAGGTGAGATGGAGGGCATGTGTGCATCCTCGACTCCCTCTTTGTAATCATGTGTCGATGTGACATGATAGATTTACATGAACAGGATGGGAACAAGTTGTTCAGCATCTTTATTCCTAATGGTGATGACCTGACTTAGATTTACGATTTCATATGAATGCATGTGCACAATGTATAAGCATATTGTGATTAGAAAATGTCACACTCGCTCGAGCTCTGTCACATTCAAAGTGAACCAAATGAAAAAAAAAATGGCAAAGGGGCATTTCCCTGATTTTGTGATTTGAGCTGAGATAAGTTGGCACAAATTGATTTATTATTAATGTTCATACTATAGGGTTTTGGTGGTAACTGCTGTGCTATGCCAAAATTTGACTGACTTAGTAAGATCGGTCTGTATCTGGTCGTCGGGGATATGTTCCGCGGGGCAACTGCAGAGACTCCTGTCTGTACTGGTTTTACGGAGGAAAGCTGATAAAGTAAAAAAAAATAATATAAGACTCCTCCAGACAGACGGATTTTTCTGTCTATGCCAAAATATAATCTTGTGAAGAACATGATGCGATGGTGCATCATATAAATTAGACACATATTCACGTAACATGTCGTTGCAGTTTAAATCAACTGTTCTTGGCCCAGCAAAATGTTTGCCCATAATATTTGGATTTCAGGTAAAGTATTAGGATGCAGATTAAAAATGGATGTTATTGAATACTGCTAGTTTGTGTTTAAAGGCTCCAGCCCAGTCTACAGGTTTAGCTACTCTGTTGTATACGTGCTTGAAGTGTGTGGTTGCTGGAAGACTTGCTTTATTGGCTTTACTGTCTCACATCTTTAAAAAAGGGGGAAAAAATAGTCTAGTGGTACATCATCTCATCTAAGAATTGATTGTATGATTTGCATTTGTTTGTAGGCAAAGGTTATATTAATTTTCTATATTTAGTGTACAAACATCAGTGATACACTATAGTATTGATTTACATGAACTATTGTTGTCTCTGAAATTTAACAGTACTGAATTATTCTAGGATTGAGTGAGCAAATACACAGTGTTACATGTACCTTCTTCTTTTTATCCATGGCCTCTTTAGCCTCAAAAACAACCTTGGATTGTTTCAATAAAGATGTCACAACTAGACTAGTACTAGGTTTACATCTGCAGCTGTACATTGTGATCTGCACGAATATCTGCAGATGCCATACAGCGTAGGTGGGACAAGCTCTTTGCAACATGTGTAATTTTGTCCTTGTATCATTATGCTAGTTATCACCAGTGGCCAGCAGGCAAAAACTGCCCCAAAACTGCCTTAAATGAAAGCTTTCCTTCATGATTTTGTCTTATCACTGCCTTCGTCTTGAAACTGAAACCAATCATGCCATATAAACACTGTACAGACACTTGTATGTGTGTACTTTAACAATGTACCACCAAAATTGGTTTACCTCACTTCTCTTAGGGGCAGATCCAGGAATTCTGTAAAGGGGGGTGGATGGCGCCTTTACAAATTAAAGGGAGTTGGGCATGTGCCCCCCCCATTTTTTCTTTCTTTAATTTCTTTTGTTTTAACAAAAAGTAAAGGGGGAGGGGCACCCGATGCATCCCCGCCTGAATCCCCCCACTGTCTCTACCATACAAGGAACTTTGTATATTTTTAATTTTCACAGATGGCGTCTGAACTCGTGTCATTCCTTCTTGATTTTAATATCCGATATTTATATACCTTTCATTTCTGTCATTTCTGTCAACCTCAAACACTGTTTATCATTTATCCATCTAAACATCATTTTGTTCTCATCCTTTGCTGCTCTGAGAATAATACAGCCCTTCTCGGGTTTTATTGTCAGCGAAAATTCTTGCTAGCACATTTCTTACTGATAGACAGCCCACGTTACATTTGAGCTACATGTAGCCTTCTGTGACAGATAGCCAAAGTGACACCCCCCCCCCCCCCCCTCTACGTCATGCGTAGGCTACGTGGTGTACATGTGATGTCTTCGCTACATGTAAACATTTCTATCCAGAGTAATTCAATATGTGATTCTGCATTCAGGGTCAGTATTGTGATAACAAAAAATGTCTTCAATTTTTAAATGAACCACTAACTACACAGTATGTTGAATTTGTTCTGAATGAGTGACCATGCAGCTAGACAAGTTACAAGAGTTCCAAGGCTGTGCTAGAGACCATTTCCTGCGCAATGACGAACCTTACAATGGAATAACTTCCCTTTTCTCCCAAATGATAGTGTGCATACTCCTTTTACATTACCACGCATGCGATGGTCTCTTTATCAGTTTGTTTAAATTCTGTATCTTTAGATTTTTTTAGAGGATGAAATTAAAATGAAGTAGAATTGGCAATATCACCCATTTAAAAGAACTATTGGCGCTTATTATGGAGTGAATGTTTGTGATAAGTATCATGCATGCACTATTGTACGAGATAGTGCCACAGTGCACACGTTACATACTGTAAAAGTGGAAATTTTCGCGGTGTTGAAATTTTCGCGCATTTCGTGCAACCAGAAACTAGCCCAAAAATAAAAGCAGGCGAATATTTTTGCATGCCACATGTTCCAGAGGTTGATGTCTTGATTCCGCGGAATTAAAAACACGCGAAACTCTTTTCACCCCGCCAAGCGCGAAAAATTAGTCGCGCGAAAATATCCACTTTTACAGTACCCCCATGCATGTCGCTCTACAGTGTACATTGTATGTATCGGAGCAGTGACAAAAACTTCTTCCAATTGAAAATCAAAATCTGAACAGGCCCTTAAGTCAAGGAACTCTGATCTGACCTTTGCTACAGAATCACAGAATCCATGTGCACCCACATTTGAGAAAGTGACTGTACAGTGGGCCAGTGCTGTTTAAGACATGTCGTCAAACAGTGATCCTGACCCACTTCTGCAGTGCCCAATCAGCTGATGCAGAGGCAGCGGGCTGGAAAGGGCTGTACCCCATTATCATGTTTCCACTCCATTGCCTTTGAGCGTTGTAGCATTAGGTGCCTTCTTACGCAGCTGAGGCAGTCTTGCCTTGTTACAAACTGGCATGTTTCATGCAGCTTTTCTGTTAAGGACACATTCTGGAAACTGATGACCTTTTGTCAGTGTGGCTGTGGATTTCTGAATTATTTAGGAAGCTCAGAAACAAAAACAAAAAAATCAAATCAAATGCTATGGAAAAGGTAAGAGGTAAACAAGGCATATTTTTAAATGAAAAAAAAAAATCATGTAAAAAAAGTGCATGTTGTTTACAACCTATTACATCAGGAAAGTTGTAGGCAAGAAAATTGTCCTCAAAAGTCTTATTACTAAATATTTGCACTTAAATTAAAAAAAAAATAGTCCTTTTGTAACTTGCACTGCCATGCTACCATTGATTCAGTAGGACGTACAATGTACAGCGTACAGTATGCATGTATGATTTGCATTTGTTATTATTATTTTTTTTTTTGGGGGGGGGGGCTAAATTGCCCACACTTTTCAACCTTCTTTGATGGTATAAGATACATGTTTGTCTGCCTTATAATCCAGAGAAAGTTATGAAATATGGGAATTTTGTAATAACCATCCAGAGCAAGTACATTCTTAATTAAATTCACAAAAACAGTTCTGTTTGTGAATGAATGTGTACATGTGCGTGTAAAGTTCTGCATCTCGAGTCAGATATACGCTTGTACATACACTGTACATTTGTAGACTTGCTTCTGTATATTTTCTTAAATTGATCATCTACATCAGTGACAACATGATTTTTTGGTTAAATGCTATCCTTTCTTCTGCTGGCAGTCATCTGAAGTGAATTATAACAGATCCATGAAAATAATGGCAATTTGTAGTTATTCATATTTTATCTTAGGCCACATGAGCCAGCACCTGCATTTATACATACACATATGTACACAAGTACAATGTAGTTTTCATGTTTTCCAGGCAGTGTTCACAGCCGGGCAGTCAGATATGACCATTTTGCGAAGCAATTTAGTGATCAAATGAGCTGCAGGGCGAAATATGGAGGTCTTTACTTTGTGAGGAATTGGGTGAAGAAGCAGCATATTTTTAAGATCTCTCTTTGAGAAATTTCTGGTTGCCCATCTGGTCATCTGCTACTCGCATATCCAGCCATTAGATGCAAAGGTCACGAGCATGGCCCGTTTCTGTAAAAATTAGCAATCGGTGGGTGTGCGAGTCGAAGAGCTAACCCAATCCATAGCTTGGAAATGACTGAGCCATTTTCCCCCTCCGAATCTCGGTTGTGTTCTGTGCAGAAGACTGAGCTGGCCCCTGCTCTAGCAGCTGGCTGCCTTGATTAGCAGACTGGGCAGACTAGTTTGTGCTTTCCAGGCTGAGATGTGATTTTGAGGCCCTATCCATGGAGCACCACTATGATATACCTTTGTGTATTGATTGGAATGCACTTGTGCTATTCCTCAGTAGGAACCAGAAGTGCTTATTGTGCTAAAGCATTAGATATCAGGTTGGATGAGTAACCGTAGTTCCTGCATCATGAATGTCCAGGTGGTACTTAGTATAAAGTGTGTCAAATACAACTTGTAGGTGCCTGGGGAATGAGACTAACTGAACTTTGCATGACCTTCCTTTCCATGTAGCGAAGCAGGGTTTATTGTGTGTGTGTGTGTGTTTGTGTGTGTGTGTGTGTGGTACAGATTATATTGAATTTTAGATGAGCTCCTTGTCATTTTTTTAAATTTCTTACCTTTTCAGAGATATACGCCATGTAGGATCCCTGTTAACAAATAATCCTCTTTAGACTCATCTCTGCAAAGTTGTAGGCCTATTATTAAGAATCTAATTTTAAAGGCATTGAATTTTGTTATGATTCTCCAGATACAGTGTAATACAAACTGTACAGCTGTAGATGCTACATTTTGAAATGTAGGGGTGTACATTGTATGTACAACCCAATTTCAATCAAGTCTTTATACAGTGAGAAAGCAATTTTCTAAAAAGAAATGTCGTGCTGAAAATCCTAGTCTTGTTCCTTGATATCAATGTTATGGTTTTCACAATGAATGGCTTGCCAGTCGAGTCTTCACTAAATTTGTTAGATGTGTAATTTGAAAACACTTTAAAACTGGTATACTCCAAGGAAATGTGAAGATGTGTACTTCATCCCTCTATAAGGCATGCTGCTCATGTACATGTGTGTACATTCTACCTGTAAAAAGCATAGGGGAATACCGACATAATAAGACAGGCAAGGATAGGCGAATGTATTAAACAAGGGCAACTGCACAATAAAGCCATTCAAGAGAACTGCATGTCACAGTGAATGATTTTTTGGAATAATATTGAGATTTAATCAATATCATTAACAAAAGGTTTGAACAAAATGAGACTTTTTGAAAGTTTTAAAGGGGATGGCTAGTAATTGATCGGTGGGAATGCTGGGGGATGATTGTTCCGATTCTTGTTGGATTCATTTAAGAGTACATTATATGATATCTATTGTTGTGTTAAAATTATTTGCTTCAGAATGGTCTCATATTCAAATAATGTGCAGTTTAATGTTTCCAGGTTAGCATGCCTATACAGTGACAGGGCATTAAACGGCACATTACTTGAATATGAGACCGTTCTGAAGCACATAATTTTCACACAACAATAGAAATATATAATGTACTCTTAAATGAATCCCACAAGGATTTAAACGATCATCCCCCAGCATTCAAACTGATTCCCACAGATCAGTTACGTTTTCTAGCCATCCCCTTTAAGTAATTAGATGTAGCGAGGTTGCAAATACAGTGCTATTACACTGTACATGAATGTCAAAGGGGCCAACAAGTAAATATGTGTCCTTATATGGCTGTACATTATGTAATGATCATACTTCCATTGGAATCCCCAGTTTTTGTTTTTGATAGACCAAGATGGCATGGAGTTTTCTGTTGTAAATTTGATCCAAGCATCTTATTGTTCGGTCTGTCACATTAGACACATACGATAATATTATGTCAATAAGATGCCTTGAGTACAATGCCCACCTGGAAAAAATTGAACTCTTTGCCAATCTACATACGTACAAGCTATAAATACATGCAGACAAAGCTTCTTACAAGTGTGAGCAGTATGACACTTGGAACAGCTTCAATTGATAAGGACATTCTTGCAATATTGTACCTCCATGTTCACCAGGGTACAAAAGCACTGTACAACTGTAGTCGTCTTGCAAAGGTCTTCAAATGTTGAAATTTTTCGAACATGGTAGATTACTTACTGTATTTATTGCATTGTATCCTCTATCTGAATAACCTCCTTTAACAAGCAAGCAAGGGATCAAAGGAATATGTAGAAGAAAGGGATTTTCCCATTGTGCCCAGTCACAACCTCACATTATGATACAGAAACAGAAGGAGAGAGAGAAAAAAAAAGTAGGTTGATCAAATTGATCTACATATGTATAAAATGTATGTGGCATGGGTGTGTGCATTTTATGTTTACTTTGTAATATCATCTGCTCCCCCCCCCCCCTCGTTTTAACCTGCTCTAAATTTGCTCATCTGGATATTTTTGTATGTTGTGCTACAAAGTGTGGCTCATGAGTCATACATTTCACTGGTACAATGTACCATGTATGTCTTTGAACTTGGTCTAATGCAACCAGTATCTATTGTATAGTAGATGTACATCAGATATCACAACACTTCAGAGATTGTGTAATTTGTATGGAGGGATACATTGTGTGCGGACTATAGTGATAGTCTCCTGCTTGGGAGCACGGTCACAGCTTTTCATGTACAGTGTCAAATGGAACAGAAGCCTATCAGGTGAAATGCCTTGTGAATACAGTGCCTTCAACTAATATTGTGTGTCTATTTCTATTTCTCTGTTTACAGTATGTCGGTCAAATAAGAGTCCATGGATGTGTCTTGCCTGTGGGGTTGTGCTCTGTGGAAGGTGAGTACATACTGAATATAATTAGGATCACTGCAGGTTACTGTACAACAACTCTCTTTCTAGGCTCATTTTTTGCCAAACAACGGTCCCTGCAAAAACTACCACAAACCTCTCTTCCTTACTAAACAACATTATAGTTTGAACTCTGCCATGGTGTAAACCCCGTTTTCCTCATTGTTCTGAAACTGCGATGCATGAGTGCTTTTAGAAATCATTCTGTGTTTTTCAAAGCCATGCAACTTTTTATGAAGCATTAGTGCTTAAAATGCAGTACAGCAAAGTTGTAGAGAAAATTGCAAGCTTAGCTGCGATGTGAATTTTATGACAAAGTTATGGTTATGATGCTTTCAGTGTGCATGTACTGTCATTGCAATTTATTGATCAGTTTGTGTGCGGTCGTGCATTTGAGCCGTGTATGTGAAGTAGGCAAACTGTCAGCAGAGTCAGGCAAGCGAACATGGCACGCGAAGAGTTAATATCTGTGAAGATTCACCCTGTACTTGTGTAGAATAATCTTTGTGCTGATGACATGGGGATGTCACCCATACGTTTATTTGTTTCTTCGTAATTGTTCCTTTTATAACAATACTGGCTTTGAAAGTGAGCAGAGCTACATGTAGTGTAATGGCACATGATATTAGTCTTTGTTGGATGGCTGAATACACTACTGCATATGAATAAATTTACAATATCGGTCGATATAGCAGAACTTTTGTAGAAAAAAAAAATCTGTCTTCACACTCCAGTTATCATTATTGTGACCATTTTTTTTTTTAATCGTTTTTTTTTTTTTTTTTTTTTTTTTTTTTTTTTAAGTAGACCAGTAAGGGTTTCAAGGATATTGTTCTCAGGTGAAGATCAAGAGTTTAAAGCATTTTCCTTCTGAACACGTGCACAATCTACATTGTGCACATTGTAGCCTGGATGCTGCAGAACAGTTCAGTGAGTGTACTATGTACAATAATGTACTCGGTCAAAAAATCATGGGGTGCATTTTGATAAGCAAAGTCTTTAAAACTTAAATTATTGACCTGAATATTCTTTGTTCTGTGATACACTTTGTATGAGTTACATTATGTATGTGTAAGTACTTCAGTATGGTATGAAGTAACCAGCTACAATACATACACCAATCTGGCATTAGTTAATTAAGGACACACAGTGTTCATCACAAAGTGACTACGAGCTCTAATGGCATTTTCATGGCTGACGCTCGCTTACATGTAGGAAGGCAGTGAGTGAAACACATGATGCATCATAGACGTCTGTGTTTTGTGCATGTATCGGATGTACTTCACCATTGATATGTTTTGTAATCTTGATAGGTTAAAGGGATAGTACAGTTTTGGTGGAGATGAGAATTGGGACTTTTTGCGAGATACCAAGAAAACACCTATGATATAGTACGGAACATTCCATTTTAAGAGGAATTCAAAGTTTATTTGACGAAAATCAGGTTTGGAATGACTGAAACATCCAAAAACAAAGTAAAACAAAGCGATCGTAATAAAGTGTGGGTCCCACACTTTGTTAGAATCGCTCTTTTTTGATATCTCAGCCATTTCAAAACCAATTTTCATCAAATAAACGTTGAATTCCTCATAGAATTACATGCTCTTTCACATTTTATATGAGGTTTCTCATTATCTCACCAAAAAATGTTAGAAACCTGAAATTAGGTCTTAACCATAACTGTACACTCCCTTTAATATTTCATATTGTTTGCTTCATTGATGTTTTCATATGTTTTTGCAGAGCCTTTCACTCACGCAGCATTTGTATGTGTGATGGTTTTGTAGTGCTGTTGATGTTATTGTTGGTGGTGGTGTTTGTGATAGATCGCCATTCCTATACTTGAAAAGAGGAAAAGGGAAAAAGTAATTTATGTGTTCTTCAAACAGTACAGTTACTGCTCTTCCTTAAAGCATAGAATGACTTATCATAACAAGTTGGTCATCAATTTGTACATACTGTAGTGCATATCAAGCTAGTCTCGAGTAGCAATGCACTCTACTTGGCTTTCCTTTTCATACCCCTGGCTTTAGAGGTGGAGAATGTATTTTGGAGTGCAGAGCATAAACACCCAGGGACAAAATCCCAGCTTGTACCTTGGCTGTGACGCTGCATGGACAGTCTGCAATGTGATACAAATGATGTTTGGATTATATTGGGGGAAAACAAATGCCCATACTGCATGTCATTCAGACCGGTACATTGTAGGCAGTGTTAACTTGATACTGTTTTGTCGGATGTTTATCGGATGGTATGATGAGCCAAGCTCATTTCATATCGTGATACCTTTTGCTGCAATGCAGTCTTTCATGCACATTGCACTTGCAGTCATTTCCTGATACAAAAGTAGGAAGATTACCATGCCCATCCAGGGTAATTCAGCAGTGATGGGTACATGTAGCCAGATGGGAATGATTTGAACTTGAAGCCACATGTAAGGTCATCTTGATGAGAAATCTGATATTTGATAAGCTTTATTTAACTTTTATTTTAATTGTGTAAGTGTCTCATATTAACTCTCTTCTTTGAAATGTAACCCTCCCCCCCCCCCACCACCACCCTTGATCTATCATGATGGGTATTACTGCACTCAGCAATGTGTAGGTGATTAACATGGCAGCTGTGTGTAGAAAACAAACCAAGAAATATTGGTGACCGTTTACTTGGATTTTGGCCACCACTTCCTGCAGTTTGCATTGATTCTTGGACTACGTACATGTATAACTCCACTTGTGTCTTCTTGTTGTATTCTTCTTGCGCACTCAAGCTGAATAACCTCCTATGTTGATGTACAAACAAATCTAAAAGTGAAAGTTGTATTGTCCTACAACTGTAGCCGTCCACCAGAGATTTCATATTTTCGTGTATTGAAAGCTGGGAGGGAAATCAAAAGTAACTCAAGGAGGAAATATCATACTTCCTTTCCGCTGAGAAATCAACTTTCCAGGTGTGAGAATTAAAACCTGTCCCTTGATTTGCTGTGCTCTTTGGCTCACACTCAAACACACAAGCTTGGCTGCCGCTACACTCTTCACTAACGAAATCATGCCTTTGCTACTGTTTACTACCAGAAGTATAAGCTTGATATGTTTTTGAGAAATATACAATAGAGAGAGAGAGAGAGAGACTATAGAGTTTTTTGTGAATTTCTGTGACATTACCAATACTTAAGTTACATAGTTGTCAATATCACTAAAGTACTACATTGTACCATTGATGTCATTATCACTGTTCTTATTGATATTTAATATGAACCAACCTTGGGATATACACTCTTCATATATAATGAAAACTATCATACTATCATGTAGGTAGAGTATACATTTGCCTTCTTTAACAGTGCAGTATAAATGTTTACCGGTAGTAGTGGTAGTACATTGAGTAAATGTTTTTTTGTAGTCAAGAACTTTGTTAAAAAATTTCAGTCCATTGTATGCCTGCTGTACATGTATGTGAACTCATGAAGATTCTGTAATTGAAACCATCGTATTCTATTTCCATCTTCAGGTATGTGAATGGTCATGCCAAAAAGCACTTTGAGGAACACCATCATGCGGCCTCCATCAACTGTGAAAATCTAGGCGTTTACTGGTGAGTCGGAATACCAGCTAAATAAGATCATTAAGAGATACAAGAAAAGGAGGATTTATCTTCTGGGTAACACTTGCACCCAAACTTTGTTATTGCAAGATCTCATGGATGTTACCTGCAAGTACATTGTAATACTCCTCTGAAGTGCACAGGAATCAAGCCTTTCTAAATACATCATTAAGATTTTTGGATGTATTTTCAAAGATTGCTAGTGAACAAAATCTCTATCATGGAACTGTCTAGTTTCATTTCTAAAGATGAATTTTTGATGAAAATATATTGCATCACATATCCTTTTCTCACATAGTTTTGCAGTGTTTGTCTTCAAATTGTGCTAAAGGACATCGTCAATGAAGTTAATTTCCTGTTCTTTTTTATTAATTGTGAGGGACGTAAGTTGATTTTTTTTTCTCATTTTTTTTTTCTTAATTTGTTCATTATGTTTACAAGGTGATTTATTTTCTACTCTGCTTGCAGTTATGTGTGTGATGAATATGCCGTCAATGACAACAAAGCAGAAACCATCAAACATGTCAGACAATTCCTTCAGGACAAAGTCAAGTAAGTTGGATATCACATTCATATCATTAATTTTAACATATCCTTTGCTTGTAGCTCAAAGATATTAAAGGGAAATATTCTTTCAGGATTGTACTGTAAATTGCCAGAAATTTGTTTTGATTTCATTCACTGTGAAATCAGTGTTAATTTGAGCATTATGGTTGCCGTCTTCAGTGAATGTGTTGGATGACATTACTATGGCTATATGCGTGTTTGAAGCTGCTTGTATGGGTCAGGGCATTTCAAACAAAGTTGGGGATTCATAAATGCCAATATTTAGCAGTTATTGTAGACAGTTTCTTTGCATTTTCTGTGTTACGTCAAGTATATTGCCTCAAGTATGACTAAATGTAGGCAAGGGAAATTCATAAGAAAGAAAAATGGGGACATCGGCTCTGAACTGTTGCACAATCAAAGATCATTGTGCTGAATCATCTGGCCTTTGAAAAAAAAAAACCAACAACACAACTATGACATCTAATTATGGATTTGTGCTGAGACAAAAATGTATATGGCCCAACAGTAGTGATGTGGGTATTTGCATGCTTTGCCAGTAGTGTTATTTCATATGTTCATGTCTAGTCGAGTCATCTGAGTTTTTCATCCCCATTCTCAAAGTCTGTCCTTTGATATACATGTACATGTATGATCAATGCTGTAAATGTTATATTTAGTCTTTGTTAGTCTTTTTTCACTTCTGTAAAATATTTAAAGGTGAATGAAACAATCCTGTGATTTACCAATACTGTTTCTTGGAATGACAGGATAGTGTTTGATCATATACTGTGTATACAATGTAATTGTATTCTGGGAAGATGATGAATGAAACAGAGTGTGGCTCTACACAGATTCTGCCAGATATCATGGCCATTTGGTCAGGCATAGTGGAATGTTTTCATGTTTTCTCCCCCCCCCCCCCTTTCTTTCAGTGCACAGTATGAAAAGCAGCTGAAAAGTCTAACTAATGATGTCGGTGACCACGCAGATGGTCCCCCAAGGAAAAAGCTGGCAGCTAGTGTAAGTATTGTGCCCATGCCAATGTCATTATTTGAGGGTGATAGATGTCACAAGGGTGTCATATTGTGCCATCAAACAATGTCGTATGCTATGTCTGATCAGAGTTGGTTCCTTGTCATACTCAGGGATCATGATGTTATTGCAGTCTTTCATATTAAACGGTGCCTCTGGAAGAAATTGGATCATCTATCTGTCAATCCAAATTTGTTCATGCATGTGTATTAGCATTTCAAATCTCTATCCTAAAGTCAAGAGACTGAACACATGTGACTGCAAAAATTAGTGAAAAGGTCATTATAAGTCCCTTTCTGCCATTCATCTCATAATGCAGACTTTATCAAAGAGACGTGAATTGTGTTGAATGTTTTACTCTTTGCTGTTAGAAAGTAACTTGCCCAGTAATGATGTTATTAAAGCGCAGTGACTTATTATAAAGATTGAATCTCGTGTGATGTATACGTGATGAACAAGAACTTCAGTAATACTTCCTCATCGATATTGTATGCATGCCAAGTGGTTTTAATTACCAAGTAGTAGTTTTTGTGTATATTCTTTTTTATTATGTTTACATGCATTTCTAATCAGCATGCATCCCTGTTCCTGATGCTGGCATACATTAGTGTTGTAACAGATGAGTATCAGCAATTATCTGACAAATAGAACATATCTGACAAGCGCCAACAGAGATGGGGATGAAAAGAGAAAAGTAATAGCCTATTGTAATGTTATATGAAATTATGACACGTGATTGTCATGATATTTCGTATATAGGTACTTGAAAATTTGTTACATGATGTGTAGTATGGATAGGGTCTGCAAGCCAATTCCAGCAATGAGATCACTCACTTACCAGATGCTCAAATGTTTCATCATGACACCAAAGCCAAGAATAATTTGTTTTCAAACTGGTGCATGCAAAGGAAGTCCTCTTATGTCATTGGGTATGTGTTGCATACTAGTGCTGTGATTGTCTGTGGACTGTGCTTGATTTAGAAGCCCTCTTACATATTTTTGAGTCAACTAATCATAGGTGCTTGTTGCAAAAAAATTGAATGAATGAAATTATAGCACTTTATGAAAGTGGGTATGAGAAGAGAACAAAATATTTGCCACTCGAGTCTTGAAGACGCTTCAACTTACAAACTCGCAGATAGCATGATTTGCAAGGGTGAATCGGTCGATGTCAATCTTTCACTGTCTCTTACCAGAATGTCCCCTTTGTTATCCACAGACGAGAGCCAACATACCGGGTCTGAGGAATTTAGGAAATACCTGTTTCATGAACGCTGTCCTGCAGTCATTAAGGTAACAAGAAAATGTCTTTTGTGAGTTCAGTGAATGTCACTGGGCAAAGCTTCAAGAGCTTTATGCTGTTTCACAACAAGATTGTCTATGGCCAGTTAATGTGCAGTTTGACTGGTGTGGAAGAATTTTATGATATTGAGGCCTTGAAATACTGTCAAGATTGTGTGGAGTTATGATGTAGTCTTATGTGTGCTTGGAATGATTTGCTTCTGACTTAACTTAGGACTGTTTTACAGATACAAAAGGTTGGTTTAACCTTGTTCAGCTGTGATTAACTTATAAGTCTTGAATTGGTTGTGCTTTGTATTATTTTAAATATGATTGTATGTGTTTTTGTGGTTATGTGTGTGTTACTTGTACCAGTTTTCATATATTCACTGAACACTGGCGAAGAAGATAAATGTATAAAAGATGACAAGTAGGTCATCTTTGCAATGATGTCCATGCAGAAACTGTCTTACAAGTTGTTGTGTAGGTTTTTGTTTTGTTTTGTTTTTGTTTGTTTGTTTGTTTGTTTTTCTCTCATTGTTGGGGTGACTCATAGCACTTCCACATTGTGCAGTATTTCAGTTACTTTCATAAAGTCACTTTTTCTCCCATTGTTTTTGCCCATTTATACCAGCTGACACCATAACCTGAAAAAGGCAGTTTTCTCTGTTTCACCTAACAAAGCCATCTTTTAAGAGGACCTAAAAGAGTCACTCTCCATTTTTCAGAGATCAAACTGACGACATCTGAGATGATATGAGGATACAGAGGTTGAGGTCAAAGGTCATTTGAATCTTTCCCCCTACTCCTCGTAAAGGGTACATTAGTTTTATGTGATGTACTTTTTTTTTTTCTTCCCTCTTAGTAACATCAATCAGTTCTGTGGATACTTCAAGGACCTACCTGCAGTGGAGCTGCGTAGCGGGAAGACAGCTGGCAAGAGAATCTACAATACTCGGAATCTCAAGCATGATGATGTGTAAGTGTGAAATGAGCTTGAGCAGATGTTTCTTGCTCTTGATCTCATCTCTGAGGAAAGTCTCCAAGCCCCCCCCCCCCCCAACCATCCCTACTCAAATCCTCACATCTTATACACAGTCACACACACACACACACACACACACATGAACACACGCAAAGTCATTAATGGCAATTACTGTGGATTACCGCGTGGTAAAGGTTGGGGAGAAGGGTAATTGGCCTTACACATGTGTTCTGAAAGATTTGAGTCGTGTGTCATGTGCATTATCATTTATGTGAACTTGCTGTAATTTCAAGGCTATGTCTAGCATATGCTTGATTCATTTTCAACTTACAGTTATTGCTCTTTTATTGAAAGTACTTCATAGGAGATGATGCTCCTCTAACCTATCGCCTGTCAAGTCAGAATGACATTAATTTTGAACCTTAAAGGGTGTGTACAGTTCTGGTTGAGGTGAGGATTTATCTTTTAACGTTTTGCGAGATATTCAGAAACCACTCTATGAGATGTCAAAGAGCATGCAATTCTAAGGGGTATCAAAAGTTTATTTCATGAAAATCGGTTTTCAAATGGCTGAGATATCCAAAACAAGGTGAAACAAAGAGATCCTAATAAAAGGCGTGGCCTGTCACCTTTTATTATTATCACTTTTTTTGATATCTCAGCCATTTGAAAACCGATTTTCATCAAATAAACGTTGAATCCTTCTTAAAATTACTTGCTCTTTCATATTTCATGAGAGGTTTCTTATTATCTCACTTAGGAATGTTCAAAACATGTATCCCCACCTCAACCAGTACTGTACAGTCCCTTTAATACTCTACTGCAGTATTTTTGCTAAGGTCAGCTGTAGGAAAGGAAAGCTTATACGTGTATGTAGACATGCATGTAGTTGTACTTATTTTCATGCCTCCACCCTAAACGGTGCAGGAGGTATTATGATTGCATAGAGAACTTTCCTAGTCCCATGCTTCATAATGAGGGTTATCTTTCTCAAATTTTGATCTTGGACTTGTAGGTAGCTTGCTGTTCATATATGTAGGACCCCAAGAAATGAAAGTCTCTCTGTGTGTGGCAGCACAGAGGCGTGATGAATGATATGCCAAGAGGTTGTTTTTAGTGCTCTTTATGTCAGGATGTTATTTAGCCATGTGTGTGAAAGACTATTTTGCTGAAAGAAAGAAAGAAAGAAAGAAAAAAGGCACAGTTAAAGATAATATAAAGTTTTGGTATTACCTCAAAAGTTTCCCTGAATTTCCTTGTCTTAGTTTGTGTTTCAGGTTAAAGTACCTTTCATATAACTAACACTGTGAGACTTACTCGCCCCAAAGTGCTCTCATGTCTTAGTAATCATTCAATAATGGTTTCGTACCAGAGCCGCCGCCGTACAGCGGCGGCGAGGTAGTACACGTATTGTGCGAGATAACTGCGACCAGCAGCGTGCAGCCCCATACGCATACTGTGTAGCTAACTGCGACCAGCAGCCCCATACGCATAGCTAAACGGGGCTTCGCATTGTAGCTTACAGGATCATGACAGATTTAGTATCACGGGTAAATATCAACTTAAAATCCACAAATTCTTCAATTTGAAGACTTACCAGTTAAGTTGAAGTATTGAAAACAGGTTTTGGGCAACGTTTGGTTCTGCCAATAGTCCCTTTCTGTTCGAATTGATGACTGAATGTGACTCGGTCGAGAGGACCTTGGGAGAGCTACACTGAATTGACGGCCAGCGCATGCGCACACAAACATCTTGTCCATTCATGGATTTGAAATTTGTTCGCATGTGATGTGTGCGTATGCGCTGGTCGTAGTAATCAGTGTATGTAGCTCTCCCAAGGTCCTCTCGACAGAGTCACATTCAGTCATCAATTCGAAGAGAAAGCGACTATTGGCAGAACCAAACGTTGCTCGAAGCCTGTTTTCAAGACTTCAACTTAATTGGCAAGTCTTCAAATTGAAGAATTTTGTGGATTTTAAGTTAATATTTACCCGCGATACTAAATCTGTCATGATCCTGAATGCTACAATGCGAAGCCCCATTACGCTATGCGTATGGGGCTACTGGTCGCTATGCGTATGGGGCTGCTGGTCGCAGTTAATTGCATGATTACTAAGAAATGAGAGCACTTTGGGGCGAGTTAGTCTCACAGTGTTAGTTATATGATAGATACTTTAACCTGAAACACGAAAATTCAGGGAAACTTTTGAGGTACCAAAACTTTTTATTATCTTTAACAGAGGCATTTATTGTAAGACAGTAAATGCACTAATGAAAATTGCATACATCCTTAAGAATTATAGATGAGGCAATAAACTTTTGAACAGCTAATTTTATGACACAATTTTCAGATAGTTACTGGTATGTGAAATAATGTCAGGTTTATTTGGTTTTTTTTTATCACTTTAGTAGTTGTTGAAGTTCATTTGCCTCTGATTTCTAAAAATTGGACAGGGCAGTTGAATAAAGGTGTTTCAGTTGTATGTCATTCAATATGCAGCTTGCGTACTTTTGACAAGAGAGAAATTGTGTTGAAATGCAAGAAGATGTTCTTACTTTCCAGTTAAAGGGTTATGTACTCAGCAGAGGCTATTCAATTGTTCTTTTAATTCAATTTGTAATCTTTGGTTAACTTTGTTGTTGTCGTCATGAGCAGCTCACTGGTGGAAGAGATCAGGAAGACTCTGTGTGCTCTCTGCCAAGGAGACCAGACGGCCATTTCACCTGATTCACTCTTCTCCGTCATGTGGAAGATCTTTCCAAGATTCAGGTAATCTCATTCACTACTGCTCCCTCTGTCACAGTTCTTCAATTCTGGGACATTTATATGTCTCCTAAGCAGTATCATACTTGCCAACTAGTAAGATTTTATCAGATTCAGTAAGATTTTTTACGTTAAAAATAGCAAAATCAGATTTTCTGTCAGAGAAATCAGATTTTAAAAAAATATTTAGATATACCTTTCATGTGTATTTTCTGAAGATTTGACCGAAAGTAAGATTTTTAACTTCAGTTTGCATATAAAATAAGATTTTTGCAATCCACGAGTAAGATATTTCATCTTGAAATGTTGGCAGGTATGCAGTATGCTTTGGAATTGTCTGTTTCTTGTTATGTCCTGTTGGGATGTTGATGTATTTAACAGCTTGAAGTGAATGTGCATGTACATAGGATCTTTTCAAAGATCTGATCTCAATTCTAGATGGTTAGTTAAAATGTTTGGGATTTAAGGTAAAAGACCAGTTAGTTCTGTCTCTGGAAGCATGCAGTGAATTTCTACCTGGCTGTCTATCCATCCATCAATCTGTATCTGTCCATCTATCTATCCATCTATCTATCTTTCTGTCTATCTCCATTTGTCCGTCTATCAAAAATCTGTCCATCCATACCTATCTGTTATCTGTCTGTCAATCTGTCCATCCATCTGTCATCTTTCTTTCTATCTGTCTGTCTGTCTATCTATCTATCTATATATCCATCTATCTGTCTATTTATTTATTTATCTTTCTACATTGCTTGTCTGCAAATGTATCAATTCTATTCATGTAACATGTCCATCTAATTACCAGGGGTTACCAACAACAAGATGCCCATGAGTTCATGCGGTACCTGCTGGACAGACTGCACACTGAGCTGCAGGGTACGTACTGGCCCAACAACCCTCGCAAGCAGACCAACGGCCACGCCACCATCATCAGCCTCATCTTTGGTGGTCACCTACACAGCGAGGTCATGTGTCGACCGTGTGGGTCACTCTACCAGAAAATCGACCCCTTCCTAGGTACGGCAGCTTTTCTCCCACCATACCTTTGTCTAGTGATAGCATAGCAAGTGGCAGGAAAACTATCATAAAATTATCTTGACATATGGCCCTTCACAGTGTGATTATTTGATATGAAATTCCATTGTAAGATGAATTATTGCATAGTTAATTGGTATGCATTATGTGACAGTGAAGTAAACTTTCCTCCAGTCAATATGACACTTACCGTATTCACATGGTTTATTTTCATGAAAGGAACACTCGTTTACCAAGTTTCTTTTTTAAAGGGGGATAGGAAGTCATAGGCTAATTGAAGCTTCAAATGACACCTTTTTTTCCTGTGAAACCTATGACAGTGTTCCATTCAATGAATTGAACACTTTCCTGACAAGGCAGGAGGGTAGGGTGGCCATGAAACAAAATCAAAGAAACCTCAAGGAACATGCTCAATTAACACTCCAAGTTATGAAGATATTGTGACCTTAACTTTAAACTCTACCTCTTCTCCCAACACCCAAATTCAGCTTCAGACTAAATGGTGGTGACAAATAAAACGAGCCTGCTAAGAGGTTTATAAATCTTTGAGCAGTGATAATACCAATGTGCATTTCATTAATGACATTAGTCATCCTGTTTAATCACTTCCTGTTCTATCATTGCAGATGTATCATTAGATATACCAGAGAGGTTCAGACCAAGGAGTAAAAACAAGGACGGGGCGCAAGTGTGTAGATTACAAGGTGAGAAAATGAATGCTACACAGTTTCGTTTATTTATTGATTTAAGATGCTTTACTGTCCAAAGAATTGACAATGGAGAAAATGCCCTGGTCTAGAATGGAGACCATGTCTTATTATCTATGCCATGTTGTTGTCAAAGGGCATTTCGTTTTTGTGTGTTCTTCCTCCTCTGTCTGTCTCGGCATGTTCGATGATTGTAATAATGACAATGGTCCCATTAGAAGGACAGTGCTGTTGCCAAAGAAACGGACCCTGAGTAAAGAATACCATACGATTACTGACCCAAAGATGAGGTGTTAATGGTCAAGAAAGCATGTAACGATCTCTTTCTACAATGGGGAGATGTAACCCCTTGACAGCCCCCATGACCAGCCTTGACCAGCCTTTTTGAAAAATCACTGAACCATGCATGACCATGCATGACCTCTCCTTGTGTGTGTGTTGTGACAGTGTGTGTCTGTTCCTGATTAATATCATCTCAGTATCACCCAGAGGATTCAAAGTAAAAAGAAAGAATTCAAGAAATGATTTATGGTATAAAAGACAGATAGTTTACTGCCAAAATCTGACAGTCCCAATTATCTCATTCCACCAAATTAGGATAGAATCTTCCAAGATGGCTCAAATGATAGTTCTCATTAACGCTTTGTTTTATTGTCCCCTCCTGTGTAGACTGTTTCCAAAGTTTCATCGAGGTGGAAGAGCTCGAAGAGTCAGAACACTACATGTGCCCAAAGTGCCAGCAGAGGCAGCCGTCAACGAAGAAGTTCTGGCTCAAGTCTATTCCAAATGTAAGAGCAGGGATTTCTAAAAGTTATCATATCACCAGTTGCCGCCAGATGTTCCCCTCTCTTCGAAATGTGGTTGCTGTCACCAAACTATTCTCAGTGACAGACACCCTTCTGCATTTAGGATTAGTTATCTGCTATAAACCATCAGAAAAGGAAGGAACAAGTTGTCAAGTCAGTGTTGTCAAACTCTATTCTGTAAGCAAAGATGGTCTCGTGTGCTCAATCAGCAGTCTAGTCACATGCCCTAAATTTGCCCATGTAAGCTCTCATAAAGCAGAAATCTTGTGAGCCATAGACTTTATTCAAGTAGCATTTATGAATAGAGTTCGGCTGACACCATCAGTTTCCATTCTGTGCAGTCTTTATCACACTAGTGGCTCTTCTTACCTCCTGCCAGGTGCTATGTATACATCTAAAACGGTTCACGTGGACGGGGTTCCTACGGACTAAGATCGACACCTATGTGCAGTTCCCCATCAAGGGCCTTGATATACAGCCATTCATTCTAGCATCAGAGGTGAGTTTGGGGGGAGGGGTCAAAAAAGTTATCACTATGTAGTTGCAGTGATGATTTAAGCACAGTGTATTTATAATTGCGACCACCTTTGCCAGAGTTACATGAAATGGACTCAAATTTGTCATATGAATGAGGGACTTAGTGTGAATTCTTTGGTCTTTGATCTGTGGAATTGCCAGAAACACCTTTGGTGCTTAAAGGGGTACGAAGGAATGCAGATGACATTACTGTATCAGGAGAGGCATTCAAATTTTAGAGTTTACCCTTGAAATCATAACGCCAACTGGAATGTGTGTGAACACAGATTGTAAAGGACTGCAACATAATCTGCAGAAAAAGTTCTACACTGTCAGCACCATGTACCTTGATGAACATTTTGCTGATAGGGCGGGAAATGATGTATAACAACCAGCCAAATACAGCTGTATAATTATGTTGAGTTATGCGGCAGAAATTTACCTGTTCAGATATCAAACACAGAAATCCTCTTGCCCTTGTGCTTCCCTCCGCACTTCACAGTGATAGAATATCGAGATTGAATTCATACGTCAGACTAAAATTGTATTCTGTGAGGTGGGAAACCAAATCCAAGTATGCATGTCTTTTACCATGCATACTGTGTATGTGTGAATCTATTGTATGAAGATCAGCTGAGAGAGAGATCTCAAATTTGACTGGTAGAGCATTTATCTCTTAAATAAATGACAGAGATGATAACAAATTTCATTCTCATCAAAATTCTGTATTGCTTGAAATATTGTAAAGATTAGATGTGTGAGAAATTTTGATGTCCAACACTCTATTGAAAATACAGCCTAATCGACTCAGTGTGGAGCTGACCCTAGTTGAATTCCAGCAGAAATAGTAAATTTCAGCAAATATCATAGTAGGGCCCCGTCTTATTAAAAGATATACCGGTAATCATTTATAAATTTTCTTAGTACACAGGCTGCCATAGACGTACCATAGAAATCAACTATGTATTTAGTTATAACTCTTCATTAAACAGGGCCCAGAAATATACACCAAAAAGAGAAACGATTGTTGTTTTATAGTACGTACCTTGTACATGCTTCCTTTTTTTTTTCTTTTTTGTTGTTGTACAGAATGATTACTGATGAGAGAAAGGCTAGCAAGTTTCGCAAAATCATGCTACGTGTAATTGTTTTGCCACATCAGTCAAGCATATAACTATTCATTTACTTTGACATGTTGTCTTTCACAGTGCAAAGATGAAAACATGAGCTCAACAGCCTACGACCTTGCTGCCGTGATTGTCCATCAAGGATCAGGGTAAACTTGTTTTCGTACGCCTGAAATTAATCGTAATGTGACTGTTCATTTTTTGTTTTTTATTTTTTTGATAGAGCTCAAAGAGTTATGATGACTTCTTTTTTTTAAGTAGTGAAAAAGGTCCTTGTTCTTGGATTGTCACAGACAGTCATCTACATATAAATATTTAGGAACAAATGTTCATGCTTATTGCACATCTCACTTGGCCATAGCCTTTGGACTGGTAATAATGCGGAATTAACCATCACATGAACATAATATACTTGTAGCAGGATGTAATGGTGATAGGAGAGCATGAAATATGCTGCCGATTAGTGATAGAAGTGTGGGATTTAGGAAGGGTTTGATCTAAGTTTTCATTGTCAAACAAACTACAGGTTTGTGCATAGTAGATACGGGAGGTACTTATGCTTTGGATGCAAAATGGGACTTGTTACGATGATTTAATCAATTTATGCGCTATGATAAAATGTCTAATCTTCCCATTGCAGGGCTGGATGTGGACACTACATAGCATTTGCCGTCCATGATGGTAAGACTTTCCCTTCTTTCATTTGTTTATAATTTCCACCTTTTCAGCCGTGCTCACCTTGTAAGTGAGAGGAATACAAAGTGCCGTTTGCATGGTATATTTTGCGTTTTTATTTTTGCAAACTTTGCAAGTCCACATTTATTGGCAAATTTAACAACTTTCGAAATATTGCCTCCTGAAGCACAAAAATGCACTGTGTGTAATCTCCAAGTGTGGAAAAGCTTTTCTTCTGAAAATGGAAAAGACATATTTCTTATTCCATCACTTTGGGTCTTGATCATGAATTCAACCACTTGCAAATTCAGCGACCGCTGATATTGTCTTGCAAGTCCTGTTACGCAAAATGTCATACCTGCAAAGTAAACACCATATACAGTGTCTGACTGATGCATGTCATAGCATTTTGAGAATTTCTGTTAGAAGAAGAACAAAGGATAAATGATTGGAACTTCTTCATGTGGAGTTGTACATCTTGTCTGCATATTCTTGGATTTGTCTAACATGTTGAAGGTTGTGAATATATGAGGTGAAGATTAGGGTTAGGGCTATGTTTGTGAATAGAATTTATGTTTGGCTTAGTGTGAAGATATTTTATGGGAGCAATTGTCATAGCAGCAAATGTTGTGGAACCGTCTTGTGCATATTATCACATTTGACTGTTCGCAAGTCCTTTGAATTCAAAAGTTGGTAAAGAATACAAAAATCATCTATTTTGGACGAGGTAAGGTTGTTTCTCAATAAACAAAATCATGACAGTACCGAACCTCCAGCTGCCTGTTTCAACTACACCATTCTATCCCCTTTCCCCATGCTCCTGCCTTTTTCTCACCCTAGGCCAGTGGTACTGCTTTAATGACAGCACAGTGACACCAGTGGAGGAGAAGGTGATCTCCCGCTGCAAGGCCTACATCCTCTTCTACGTCAGTCGCCAGTTCAGAGATGACTTCCTCTCTCTCTCCAGCATCCACAATGGAAACATTCCCTCGTAGTAACAAGTCCTGCTAACCAGTGCTTATCCTAGAGAGCTAATGGACTCAAAATAACCTATATATTTTTTAGGAAGACAAAAAATATATATATATACGCTAATTGATGAGAGAAATGAATGATCTGTGTTCTCAGACAAAAAAAAAAAAAAAAAAAAATGGCGACGAATTATCCCTCTGACATGACAGAATGTGATATCATTCTTGGTATCAGCTGGCTTAGCCACACCATCGTAGTAGTGTGTGTGAGAGGAAGACTTTGTGAATGAAAGTTAAAAAGGAGATAGGCAGCGGTGTGCGCCTAGGAACAGAGCAGCAGGTGATGCTGAGATAGATGGCTAATTGTGGTGGGTATCTGAACGTGTGTCCACTTTGTAGAGAGATAGGGACAGAAGTGACCATCCTGCAGTGGTACATGTCAGTTAGGAGAGTAAGATTACATGATTTACAGCTTTTACGGCATTCATCACCTTTTACGCAAAATGCAGTTTACGACTCGAGTCTGGCACCCTTTCTTTTCCTGTTCAATTGGTGTCAGACACTTCAGTCTGTTTCTGCACGGGGATGTTTTGTCGAAGTTATCCAACAACCACGGCAACCTTCCTACCTTAGTCAACCTGCGTTACTGATTATTCTTTGCAGAAATGTGCATGTTTGTTACTCTCTTAGAGCGCAACCAAATTTAGTTATAGTACGGCAGCCGACTTCATCTACCGCTTGCTGTTGTACTGGCTGTGGTCACACGAGGGCGGCACAGTGCAAGGCCAGTGCATCATTATGCCAGTTAGGATGACAGACAGTAGTAGGAGAGTATTCATTTAAAGGAAGGTCATTGGGGCCTCTTTATCATATGCTTTCACAAATCATTAAGTGAAGACAGACTCTTGATTTGCTGGTTTGCGTCTCAAAATTGCACATCAATCATACTTTCTCTGTGAAATGTAGCCACCCCTCAGAGTGTCGAGGTGAAGAATCTGAAGGGTGTGGCCGCATCATATTTTACGCCAAAGGAGTGCCACATCAGATACCGTCTATTGTTCAGAGTACCGTCACCCCAGTGTACGAGAGGATATTGGAGTTTTCAGGTAGACTTGCAGTCAGATACTAATGAAGAGGACGATAATGATATGAGGCTTTAATGTGTTTGATTTATTATCATTTTGAAATCACATGAAACTCGAATATATATCTCTTCATTTAATAATCCTCTCATTCTGTCTCTGGCAACCAAAACAGGGTAAAACATATTCTCATTCACCAAGTTGTCTTGACCACTTTACTCTGCACTCACTGTTGGCTTCATTTTCCTTATATGTGACAGTGATATTTCAAAATGTGATCACCTTATTCGCTTATTTATCTGCGACCCTCTGGATACAGACCTCCTGAAAAAGAATCTGGCATTACCAACTTGACACTGTTGTCTTTGATTTCGAGCTTCGATGTCACAGTTTGGAAAGAAATTTTTCAATCTACCATGAGGCACTGTCAAGAATTTTATTTTCTCTCACTGTAAAGAGAATACAGCTGCCCTCCCCCTTCCCTTTCCCCCATGTTTATTTTTCCATAGATGTTTCTGTGCCCTCTTCCTGGTTGTGGTTGTTGTTGTTGTTGTTGTTGTTGTTGTTGTTGTTGTTGTTGTTGTTGTTGTTGTTGTTGTTGTTGTTGTTTTTTTTTGGGGGGGGGGGGTTGTTAGTAATGGAGGTGGCACAAATATTTAGCACTGGTCATTACCAGATTCTGGTGATATACCCAGACACGTAGAGATTCACAATCCGTCCTTCTGTGCAGATGTAAACAGTGGAGTAAGCTAGTAGAAAAGTGTGTGGGCTTGATGTGTGTGTCACGAAGCTTTTGGTGTTGGTTGCCATTCAAACTGTGAAAGGAGGAGGCTCTTTCTTGTGAAAAATAAAACAACATTTCTGAATTTCAAAACTGCATCATTATTTGGGTCACATTGTGTTTGATAAATGCCCCCATACATCCTGTAAACCTTAACTGGGCTAAAGTTTTGGCATAGTCAGCTTGGTTCATCTTTACAAACCAACAACCCCTCCTGCCAAAAACAAATGAACAACAAAAAGCCGTCAAATATTTTTGTGTGTCTGCATTGGATCGAAACATGTGGCAAACATTCCTAGTTTTTGAAAGATTGAAAGACTTATTTTCAAATTTTTCTTTTTCTTTCCTGAATAAGGTTGCATTTTGCCAATTACAAAAGCTCCGATACTGATGACAATTATTAACAGTAGCTGTTGAAATACGTGCTTTATCTTACTTGCTAATGTACGTTAAAAGATGTGTAACATGTTGAGCCTAATGTTTTCTTTTAGTTGAGCACAAAGTGAAAAATTTGTGAGGCATGTTCATCTTCCGAATTGTTTTTGCAAAATATTTATAATTGCAAAGTATTTTTTAGAAACTTGGTGCATTAATTGATCTGTCTTAATAACTAGGATTAAATCCTTTTTATCTTCTCTAATTTGCTTATCCTTTCAACTGGTAAGGTATTCATACAATGGTTTACTATTCACTCTTCTGTTTGCAATTCACATGGAATCTCTGATGTGCCAAAACAAGTAAGAATGCCACACTTTCAATGATATTTTGACATTTTGGCTCAATTCAGTGGATGTCACGGTTTATATGGTCTCGAGCAAGCTTTACAATTCTCCTTTCGAGGATACTCCCTGCTACCCCATTAAAACCCAATTATTTTTGTGTTGTTTTTCTCTAGTGTGTGTGTGTGTTTGTGTGGGAAGGAGAGGGGGAGGGATGTTCTCCATAAATATATTGGTATCATCAAAGACTAATTTGAGGCTTGGACAACATCGCTCTGAGTGTATCTGTAAGGAAATCTCCGAGGAGCATCCAGTGGCATGACCGTATGTGTTATCTGGCACCAGCTTGTTGGTAGGGATTGCTATAAGCCATAAAATACAAGGCAGGTCAAGTCAGAAGAAGTACTTACCTGGGAAAAATATAATCGTTTTTGGTACTAGTTGAAAGTCCCAATGTATGTGACTGGTGAGATGAATAGTGTTCATCTGAATGGGTTGTGTTTCCATGCTTTCAGTGAAAGAAACATCAATATCCTGTTTTCATAGTTTCCTCCCCATTAAATCATCTTCCTTCCCATGTGAATGTTGTCACAAGGACACTTTCAGCTTGCTTTTCCCGTCAGTTACATACCCCTTGGTGTGGTTTAGTTAGCATTTCCAGATTGAATATTTGATATTCTGGAAATTTGCCACACCTTTGCATTGATCAAATACAACTTTCTGATTTAGATAATAACACAGTGTAGGTACACATTAAGATTGGAACTGCAGTTTGAAGATACGGTTAGGTACTTGCCCACCTCTTATACACCACGCCATGTACAGTAGAGATATCAATTAACATGTACTGTGTAGGAAATGGTTCTCTTTTCTCTTCACACACTTTACTGTGCCTCTGCAGCTACCACACTGTCAGCACCTGAAAATGGGGCAGATTTCTTTTTCTTTTAAAAAGTCTTCATCATGTATGTACATGTATACTGACAGTCTATACAAATGTGCATTTGCAGAAAATAGAAACGCACAAATGCTGAAGACGATGTTGCCTGCGTACAGGAGTGTACATGCTTGCTACATTATGTTTCATTTGGCTATGAGAATCACATTCGTCCTACCGTGGGACTACTCATATGAGAGTATATGAAAAATCTCGAGATCTTGAAATGTCAGAGGTGCGTATGAAGCATTTCCAGTCGAGATTTAGTCAGACTTGTGTCCTCGCCCTCCCCCTAGTTGTTGCATGTGTGTAGTCATTGTGTAATACAGTCAACATAAAACAAAAAGTACACTAACAAGATAGAGTTAACCTCACAGAAGTCAAATAATCGCCCGAGTCGAAGGTCTTTTCAAGTCCCCTTCTCTTTATATATTCTATTGATTTTAATCCCTCACAAGTCAAATGTCAGTCAAAGCTATTTCTTCAGTCCAAATAATTTGACTTGGGCACGTTGGACTGTAATAGGAAAGGAGTCAATTATACACTGTAGTTGAGATGGTCATTGTTTTATCATGCCCCCTGTCTTCATTATGTTTCTTGGAAAATCACTTTTGGAAATTGATTTTTGGAATTAGCATTCAATCCCCCCCCCCCCCCTATAAAAAGAAGGAGAAATAAATGAATAAATATATGAATAAAAAAAAGGATAAAGCGAATTTTGCTGCATGTGATTTAATTATTATTTTTTTCTCAGTGATTCCGTCGTGCAAGGAATCAGTGTTGTCTCTTATTGATAGATTTCCCTACCCCATCAGACATGTTTGTGAATATCTGTTATTTTATCAGCTTGTTTCTTATGGAAAGAACTAGTTTGATCTCACAGTCGTCGTCTTCAAAACTGAACTCAATGCCTTCGGAATCTAGGCTTCTGTAGACTCTACACCAGTGCTCACCGTGAATTCAGCCTGATTTGTGAGCTGCTAACAGTACTATGACAACCACAAGATGCTCACCGCGGAATGAAATGCCTGGTGACGAAGCCTAGCTCACTCAACTGATTTTTACCTCACATTAAAGTACTGCTATGTGATAAAGTGTGTGGATTACAGAGAGGGGAAAAAATGTACATTTCTCAACAAGAATGTTGTTCATGTTTAAAATACAACTATACCTGTTGTAACAATGTGGCTTTATCAGTGTTTTTGCCCAAGCAGTGTTTACAGTTCTGATACTTGGTTTTTCAGTGAGAGTCTGTCATACTGTAATAATTTTACTTTCCGGAGGGGGAAATTTAATGAGTGTGGTATGTTTAGAAAGGGAATGTGTTAGCAGAGTTGCTCCTTGGACTGTGACTCCTTACCAGGATTGTATAGAATGCATTTGCGTGGTTGTTGGACTGCTGTACATAGAAAGATTGCACTACCGGGGTTTCTGTCGACCAGGAGTTCTTGCGTTAAAGCAACGCCGTCTGTGGAAAATGAGGACCTAATCATTAACATGTACAAATACATGGAGATGTATGCAAGACCAATTAAAACCTTAAGTAAAAAAACAAACATGAAATGTGCAAGGGCTTGTGTGATGTAGATGATTTGTGTGCTCTCACGTGTGACTCGTGTGTGATCCCACAAAATGGTGGTGAGCTAAGTTATAACAGCCCAAAAGTTCACAGCTCACATATGAAACATCTGCAAAGTGTGTACAGACACAACTGAATGAAGAAGAGTTTTGGTTTGCAGAAATTTGCAAATAAGGTGGAAATATTTTGCATGCATATGTATACTAGACACGTATGACAAGCGTGGTCAGATAAAAAAATATATATATACGTACAATATTACAATATTGCCATCAATGACATAGAATGTTGACTTTGACAAATTCTTCCCTGCCTAAATTTTTAGAATAGGATGTAATTACTGTAAAAAAAGAAAAGAAAAAGAAAACATATACTGTATATATATATAATATATATAATATATATATCGTCACTGAGGCGACAAGACCTCGTATCTACAAAATGTCAAATGTTCAGGACAGCCAAAAAAAAATGGCGGCCAAAGCACTATAGCGAATGGAATTGCCTTTCCTTAGTGACATGCTGTGGTGGCTTCATTTTTGGAATAAGACGGGATTTGGACAGGACATCACTTAACCCGTTATTTGACCATTAATCCAAAAAAGTCATTTTCACCAAAACTTCAGATAAAGGTCTTGTCACCCCAGCGACGATATATATGTGTTCAAATTCATGAAATTCTTCCGTCAAGATGTTGCAACGATATATATGTGTGTGTGTGTGTGTGTTGTGTGTGTGTGAGTGTGTGTGTGGTTAAAACACTGACTAGCGAATAAACTCTTGTGGGTACTTCTAGTGATGGTATGGAAATATCCACCACCACCGTATTCTGGAAGGAAATTAAGATTTCCTGTTGGGATGACAATGCGTGGCGGGAAAAAAAAAATGGATAGACAACCAACCAAAGTAATGTACCTGCATCACCCTACACATATTTGAAATTTATTCTGGCATTTACAAATGGGGCACAAAAAGTAAAACTATCAACCCTTGGCTTCAGTGGTGAACATGAAACTCTTGTTTGAGACGTAACTTAATGAAACGCTGGCTTGTACTGATTTGGCTCGACTAGCAATGAATGTTGGCAGCAAATGCAATGTAGTATTATAGAAAATAGATGTAATATAAGGCAGAAAAAATAAGCATTTTATCATAATCCTTTAGAGGCAGAGGTATTTGTTTAGAGAAAAATAGAAATGCTCTCTATTTCTCTCTGAACCAATACCTTTGCTCCTAAAGAGTGCAAGATGCACTGTGTTAGCTCTCTGTCTCTCCGTCTATAAACCCTAGATGTTGACACTATTTACTTATAATTAGTGTGCCACGTTCACATGCCTGACTCAACTCAACGACTTGCAAACTTCACATATTTTGTTCAAAAGCGCAACCACGTATAAACCAACTGATAAATCGCAATACAGACTGTATGCCACAGTACACTGAAAGTGTCATAGCCATAGTTTTGTCATTAAATAAACATCAGCAAAGCTTGCAATTTTCTCTACAATTTCTCTCATTACAACCTTTACAAGAAAAGACAGATATTTTAAATGAAATGACAGCAACATATGAAGACATTAGCAAAATTTGGCTAGAAGTGTATGCATTATTTTTGGCAAGGGAAGTGCAATGAGAAATATGTGAAGAGGTAAAAATATGTGTAGATATATTTTCATCGATGAATGCAAAGGACCTTGACCCTTTCTAGGCTCTGTGCACAGTCAATGAACAGACATTACCTACTGTAAAGGGTGTATCTCAGTGGAAGAGACTGCACCACGACTGCTGCAACTGATATTAAAGGACAAGTCCACCTTCATATACATAAGGATTGAGAGAATGCAGCAATATTAGTAGAACATATCAGTGAAAGTTTGTGGAAAATTGCACAATCCGTTCAAAAGTTACGAATATTTTAAGTATCTGCGCAGTCACTGCTGGAAGAGAAGACTACTAGAGTGTATGATGTCACATGCGTACAACTATATAAGGAAAATAAAAAGAGAATTTCACAAAACTTTACTTTTTGAATAAAGTGCACATTTCTTCGACTTGCTACTGACATATGTTAAGGGTAATATTATTCCCCCTGCCTTCTGAAAGAGAGAAGTCGTGTGTTCTTTTGTTATGCGAGAAAAATGGAAATGTGTTGAATTTTCTTTATTGTTTCTTTATATCGTTGTACTCATGTGACATCACAAGCTATAGTAGTCTTTTCATCCAGCCGTGACTGAGCAGAAACTTCAAAAATTCACAACTTTTTAACGGACTGTCCGATTTTGCTCAAACTCTCACTGATGTGTGCTACTAATATTGCTGCATTCACTCAACCCACATGTCTATGAAGGTGAACTTGTCCTTTAAAGTCACTGCGATTTGGGAAGACTCGAGAGATCATAAAATGGCTTGCGCTCTCACTGAGGAGTGAGGAGACTCCAAGGCAACTCCAGAGATACAGTCAACCTTGCGTAAGTCGACCTCACATAAGTCGAATAATCACCTAAGGTCTTTTCAAGTCATTGTCTCTTTATATTCTATTGATTTCAATCCCTCATAAGTTAACTGTTCTCTATGTCGAAGGTAATTCTTCAGTCCAAATAGATTTGACTTACCAAATAAGATGATAATTTATCAGTCTCCAGTCCAGTGAGATACCCACTTTTTTTCATCTTAACCCGTTGAGGACGGTTTGATTTTGCTACAACACGCATTTCCCATAGACACCTGCCCGAGTATACTCGGGACTCGTCCTCAACGGGTTAATCCCTCTGCAGTGGCGGATCCAGAGGGTGGCGCACTGGGCGTGCCCCTCTTTTTTGTTGTTGTTCTTAAAACAAAGGGAATAAAAAGAAAAAAATGGAGGGGGCCGTGCACCCCCCTTTTAATTTTGTACAGGTGTCTCCCCTTTACAGAATTCCTGGATCCGCCCCAGCCTGCTCTGGAGTCACCATGGCTTTTCTGTTGGACTGAGGTATTGTTACGCCTGGGTAGGCTTCCTATGGTAATGTGTAATCAAGAGCTAGGCCTACCAGAAACATTCTTATAGAAGAGAGAAAACATAAATTACTGCAACTCCTTCACATTTCACGGCACACACCAGAACACTTAAAAAACAAAGAAGACTTGTACAAGCCCAAATCTAAATGAAATAAACTTGCTTTATTTCACAAACTCTCAGTTGATAGATACTTCCTGACAAAACGTGTGTGATTTTCAACTTCTCCAGATATGTATGTATATATCTATATATATGTATAACATCAAAGCTGTAAAGACATGAGAGGTAAATCACACGCAATACCAGAATGCAGAATGAATGTCACGTATCATGATTTGTGGCTTGTGATAAACATGTTAACATAATCTCTGCATTATAATCTACATAACGACTATCACATCTCCATACATAAGTAGCACTGACATAACACCATCTGTTCATGGAACATCATACAAAATATACACCCTCTACACTTCATTTGAACCTACTGCCAAAGTTCAGTGCATTCACAAGCTCTTGTCAACCTATGTGCAAAATTCATTCACAATTGATTCAGCTTCTGATACGATTCAGTTATTGAATGTTACAGCATACAGTGGTTACATCTTGCAACATGATTCTTTGGACTTTGCTCTTGTATCTCTAACAGAAGTTTGGTTCTACAAGCTCTCATATGTTATCTGCTCATTTGGCATTCTCTTCACCGACAAATTTAACCATTACTTGCAAGATACATGTGCTATTTAAAGCAGTTAATGTCATTAATTTGATCATACATAATTGGTACAACCCATCAGAATAGCTCAAAATGTTGCTTTAACAATTTCTACTGTCACTTTCAAATACTAGATGGTGGGGAAAACAGAGAATTTCAGGAGTACTTTCTCAATAGCTTCCATTTTAAAGACCTTTCAGCTGACAAATATTATCAGTTGATTGCTACTGACAAGACAGTATGTCAAAAAGTGCATCGAACTAGATTTAACACTGCAGAAAATTAACAGTCGTAGGTTGTTTTTTCATGCACACTTACGGCTTTTTTGTTGTTTTTGTGGTTGTTTTGTCAGAAGAGAGAGAATGTTTCATGTTTCCCTCTGCACTGGAGGAAGTGTAAACAAGAAAACAGTTTCCACACAGATCATTAAGCTAACATTCTTATTTGCAACATACCTTGTAAACTTACCTAGTATTCTTACAAATTATGAATTGCAACATAATAGCACGGCAGAATAGGATGTATCACTTTATCGTTTCATGTTTATGTTGCTACCAAACCTTGATCTATGGTCAAAACATTTAGAATGGCTGGGGAGCATAGACAAAACATTTTAATTAAGCTTCTTTACTTTTGCTGACATTCTGTAATTTCCTCTGCACCACCAGTGATCCAAATACCATGGTATTTTCTTTGTAACATATTTCACATGAAAAACATCACTGCAATGTACAGGGATCATCTGTCATGCTTCCCTACTCCAGTGCCCAGACATATGGGCCTAGCCTCTGCACTCCCGTGTCACATAGTATTAATCTCCATTTAAAACGTGTATGAAATCTTTGACATTAATCATCACAGTGAGGAGAACAGGTTCAAAGGTCATATGACTGTATGCTGATTCATATATGGATAAAGCATGTGCTTTTCATACCCCTTTTAACAACTAATAAAAAAAAAGAAACAAGTAAAACAGCAAATACTAATGGTGACAGGATAACCCGTAATATGACAGGTGGGACTACTGTAATACATATGTACTACTTTGAGGGCGCTCTAACTGTGTGGTACAACACATATGTATACATTTTGTAACATTCTAAAACCACGGTCTAAGAACTGGCTTTAAAGACCTAATAAAATGCTTGCAAAATTTTTTAATATGCAAAAGAAATGTAAAATATATGTCATGATTATCAATGTTAATATGTTGTCAGTGTCGTTCCGGTTTTCATTGCTTCTAGAAACTCCCCCAAATATCACATTTTTGGAGGACCCCGTTGCAGCTTTTGCGAAAAAGATAGTCACGTGACCAACACCCCTGAACCGATTGATGACGTATAAGCACGGAGTTGTGCTCAGTTAGCAGACGCCGCTCAGCACAAGCACTCAGATTACTAGCTTGGTACACGCGCGTACACGATAGCTAGCCCGGCCAGGCCCGGGCCCCGCGGGATGTGCGCTCCCGGTCGACACACTGACTGTCGACATGTACGCATTACCACGTACATTATCACTAAGTTAGCTTGCACAGATACCTGGTACCTCGAGCATAATGTCTTCCCCTATATGGGTAAACTTCGACAGTGACATTGATGATGATGATGGAGACTGCAGCTCTGACGATAGCGGAGAGGAAGAGGAGGCACATGAAGTTGAAGGGGAAGATGGGGAGGGAGAGGCAGCCGATGAACCAGAACGTTATCGTGGGGCTGCACCTTACCGATATGAACCAGCTGCATCTCCCCGCTGCCAGTGCAAGAGCGTATGAACATGGCACCAAGCCCGAGAATAGACCTCACGGAAACGATCGCCTGGGAAATACAGAGTGGTATGTCTGGTATGCCCCCATATAGTTTAACGTTAGAAAGGATACACTGTATTCTACATGACTGACATTGTAAGTTGTAACTGTCTAGTAAGTAGATTAGAAGAACAGGCCCAGCTCGCTCACAAAGTGAGCGGCTACTCCGGCCGCAGCAAGCAAGCGGGAGCGTCCCGGCCGTGGCCTGGCCCGTCGGCCGGCGCTTACAAGTTAAACTACCACTGGGTACCAGTAGTAGTCTAGTAGTAGATCTAGTAGCAGTCTACTAGTAGTTATAATAGTCTACTAGTAGTAGTACCTGTCTACTAGTACTACTACTAGTAGTGTACTATTACCACTACGGCACTAGGTGTAGTAGACTAGTAAGTAGTAATAGCAGAATCTTTGGTAGTAGTACAGAGGCTACACTCTAACGATTAACGGGTAGGGGGATATGTTGTTACAGGGTGGGTCGTGGCTAAAAAAAAAAAAAAAAAAAAAAAAAAAAAAAAAAAAAAAAAAAAAAGCCTAACACGTTAACCAGTTTCCCATAGTCAGTTTCTGCAATATGATCAGTAATTTAGATGCGTCATTTTCTAAGAAAAACGATACCAAGAATGATCGTCAATTTTGGTCGAGTAGTTTTTGTTTTATGCTAAAAATCATACTGTGGAAGGAAGCCCAAACGCCGTGACCGATGAATGCCACGGTGGGGCTGGATTCACGAGTAGGTCTAGGCCTATAAAGCAGGCGAGTCGCCGTAGTATTAGTACAGACACGCAGTGGTGGTGGGGCTATCGTGAAATAGGCCCCACCGCAGTCACGCGTGCACGTTTATAGCAAGCAAGGGTAGGTCCTCCTAGGGTTTAGGGTTAGGTAGGGTTGTATTTATGGTTAAATTGGCCGTTAAATTAGTCGAGCCGAGGGCCATATTATGAAGTCATTTTCGCCGCATTCACGAGTATTCACTGTGGAAGGCAGCCCCACCGCCGTGCTTACCTACCGAGATGAACGCCACACGGTGGGGCTGAAACAGGCGAGTCGCCGTAGTATTACTATTAGTACAGACACGCAGTGGTGGGGCCTATTTCACGAGTTTGCCGAAAATAATGGATATCCAAGCGTACCACAGTTGTAATCTGTATTATTGGCAGTATTAAATCCGATACAGTTCATTAAATATTCTTTTGTCTAAAGGCTTAGCCAATGACAATAGTGCAGCGCAGCACCTGCTATGCGCTCGCTAGCTCGCTCCCCCGCCAGCGCTAGCCAGTGCAGCCGCCGGCCGCGCGCCGGCTGTCGCTGCGCTGCGCTAGCATAGCCTTGCCAGCTCGCTGGCTACGGCTAGAGACTGGTCGTGAACGACTCCGTTCTCAGACGTCATCACAATTTAGAAGTGATAGTGCGCCGCATGCGGTGAAAGTATAGCAAGTTTTCCAAAACCGAGGAAATTGCATCCATTATGTTAACAAATATAGAACAAAATTCAGAACAGTAAAAAACCCCGCACAACCATAGAATTACTTAGAATTTAACATTTAATATTATTACATCATTGAGAAAAAAAATGCCTAAACCATTTTATTAGGTCTTTAAGAATGGACATCAACTGATGCAACAAATCAATCTTTCCTCTTTACTATGAAAAAAGATTTACACCAAAGGAGAGAAATGAAAAATGTATTACAAGTACTTCCTTGTATGTCACTCTCAGTGTCCCTAATCTAAGCCATAAGCGTATTTAAAGAAAATGGTGAATTGTTCAGGATTTCTGTGGCCAGCACTGTTCTGTGTGTACATATCCTGTGCCTTACATCAACAGGAACTACACAATGGCTTGGACTATTACATCACACTCTTCGGCTTGCTTTACTCTATAAAGCTGGTTACTGATTGATGTCTACACAATTTTATGTTTGAGTCAGACGCATAGGTCTGGCATGGAATTGAAAGAATCAAAGGTGCATGCCCGACACATGTACAAAGGAGTTCAAGTAGCTGATTCTATCAGCTGTCAACTATTAAATACAATGTATACCTGTCTGGCCAACTTTTTGATGTGGGCTCTTTTTCCACCACAATGATTAAAGGCATAATTTACCATTTGCAGATGAAACAAAAACCCAGCATTAGTGCCTTAAACTAGTTCTAAAATGTGAGTCAGGGATAGAAACAACCACTGTACAGATTTGAATCCGTATAATTGATGTTAAGCATTGTTAAGTACACAAAATGTGAACAATAGTTATAATAAATATGTTTTCAGACTAAACCGTCTACAGTTATGGTTTACTGAGAAAAATACTGATATCTCCTTACATTTTAGTCTTTATTGTGAAAATTTCATATGGTAGGATGCTTTGTGATACAATAGACCTACACATATGCATCAAATGTAATATTTTGACTTTTTTGTTTGTTTGAATCAAGCACTCCCAAAAGAAAACAGGACCTTTAAGTACAGAGTTGGGATCAAACGTGTCAATGCAGTTCTTTGTGAGCGCATGTGTTCATGATAATGATAATAACAATTAGTGGCTATTTATATTGTACACAGGTCCACTTTTCAATGCTCATGGCACTTCAAAAATAAAAAGATAAAAATATACATATTATTACAACATGACAACATGGAAGAGAATAACAAACAACAAGCAAACACATACCAGATAAAGAATATTATTATGGATTGCAGTTGTATAATTCTCAGTGTGAGAGGAACATTATGCATTTTAAGTTTGGATTTGTTTAATAAAAAATATATAGGGCCTATTAGCATACAAAGACAAAACAAGTGTGGGATTGAGACCTTGTCTTACAGTGCAAATTTCAAAAACTTGCAAAATTATTTACTGTAAATACATTTGCAATGGCAGTAGACATGAAATAAACCAATCAGCTTGAAGCATTTTGTTTCTGTAGAAACAAACATCATTGTAAGTTACTTTGATTGCACGTCATGCATGGAGCATTGGGTTGTACCGCTTTAAATGATGTCCGCTTGAATTATACCTGGCACAAAGCCATATGTATGGTACTTCGGCCATCATTAAATCCGCAACATTGCCTGTAATCAATTTGGAAACACTGATGTTGGATGGGTGCCATACCTGATTCAGTAAATAGTTGTTGCTAGATTTCTTCATTATATCAAGGCTATACAAACAAACCAAACCAAAACCAAAACAAAACAAAACAAAAAATCTCCCTGCTTTTATAGCTCTATCAAGCATGCCAGCATGTATCTACCACTTGGTACATGTACATTTATGCACACATTGCTCATGTTTCACTTGCCCAGCAATTATCAAGTGTACCCAAAACGACCAAGTATGTATATTTGCACCATCCTCAATCACAGATTTCTTTGTGGAAAAGAAGAGAAATTCAGTAAAATGCTGTCACGGTATTGCTTACATGTACATCTTTCTGCTTCACACAGCTAAAAATTAGCTTCCTGCTTTTATTTTATTTTAAAAGTGTATCTGTACACAGAAATTTAGTTTTCTGACATTGTAGGTTATCGTACTGGTAATATCCCTATGAAATATAAGAGTGCAATGTTACTCAAATACAGAGATATAGCAATATATAAAGAGACATAGAGCAATCTCTAAAATGCCAAAAATTACATGCGCCTTGATCTAAGAGTAGTCTTCTGGCCTTATCGACTGCATTCGATCGCGTAGTTCGATAATTTTCTGCACTGATACTTCTTTTCCTGACGATATATTTGCTTAGCAGTACATGAACTACTATGTCTAGGTCATATACTGTATGCAAAGCAAATTGCTATTGCGGATGTTAGAAAATGATGGAAAAGAGTCATATGTACATGGGCTGCAGAAATATTACATATGCCATCAGACCATTGCCTATCAGACATTGTAGGTCCTTATAGCATTGTTGGCATGACAACACAAGGTTATTGATTAATACAAGTTACATAATCCCTATGTGTACACCTGGTACAAATCTCTCATTTTACTTTGAAGTATAACACATATCTCAACAAGCAGTAATGAAATGACTAGTACAATACACAAAAATAATATAGAAATAATTGTTTTCTGGAAGGTGGATGACTATTGTTGCAAGGTGAAAAAACAAAAACAAACCCAAAATACATGATAAAAGAACAGGCAAAACTGCTATTTAACTGACAAATATACATTTGCAAAATAGCACATACAAGTTTACCTCATAAGTAGCTGTATCAATTTCAGCAATATTGCAAGATATAATGAAAGCATACATAAAACCAAGCAAGAAGTTTAGAACATTCTACCATTACACACGCACAATTACAATGTGCATATAAAAGCTACAACAGACATCATAATCAGACAGCAGCTTGCCAACTTATTTGCAGAAAAGTAACAATGTATTTCCATTCTGGGATTGTGACAGAGTGCCAAGAACAGATGCTTTATACTGCTTGAGTCATCTTACGAATTGTTCTTGAGAAAGAGAGGCCATGATTTCCATTCACTTTCTTCTTCTTGTATATTTGGCAAGGCTCACATGAATAAAATAAGGAATGAGTGATATTTCATTATCTGAAAGGTATTCAAACGAGTATTGCAGATGAACTGCTACCCTGTAAGAATGCAGAATGTGTTTAATAAGGGAACGTAAAACAATAAGCACAAGCCTTCAATACGATAGCAACCATATAATGGCTCGGTCTTAACCACATGAAAATTGGAATCTTTGTTCAATGTCCATCCTTCCCAATTCTTTTTGAACATTAATAATGAGATGATATGTAAATAGCATTAATCATACTGCACACTCTTTGAGTGAAGTTAAGACCACAATTTTGGAATCAGACCATAGCCAATAATTTTAACTTGTTCAGTAATGTTTTGTAATATGTCTGCCAGTTTTCCCATCAATCTATATTCACAAAATTAATTCAACATAGTACAATTGTATGACCTACATTTCTTCATTTGTTGCATTGAGACTTTCACCATCGACCAGGGCCTTCATCATTGAACAGGCCCTGTCTAATCAATAAGAATAACCCTGTCTCTGTGTACCCTTTTCTGAATATGATGAGAGTCCTAATTAGGTTTCAAGTTCCATAAATCTAGATGGCAGTTCACCCTGAAAAAATGACAGGCAAGTTTCAAGAGTATTTAAGAGGTCTGGTAAAGGGAAATTCTGTATGTAATTCCAGAATACACCCCCATCACGACTTCTTTCAAACTGCTAACACTGAAGCTAAACACAAACAATATATCTTTTAGCCAGTGACTCCTTAGGAACGTACACACTGCATTTCATGTCAAGCTCCTGATATGCCGTCAGTCTACATTGAGATGTAACGGCACTCAAAGGGGTGGGATCAAATAGGTTCCCAGTTAATTCTCTTTGTTGTACTTTCTGTGGATTCATTCCTCGATTATCATTCTTTTATCATTTACAAATGCCTGCATAACACGATTCTGAAGACTGTGCAGCCCCTTTTCTCAGCTGGGTTGTATAGCCATAAGCCCCGAGTATATAGCAAACATTTGACTCCACCACAAAACAACGTCCCTTCACTCTCCCTCCCCCCTCACCCACCCCCCCCCCCCCACACACACACACACACTGCTGGCACTGCTGCCGCCACCGTAATTTGATTTTTCTCCCGCTCCCCTCTTGACATCATTAATGAATAATGCAGGCAGGGTAATCCACAGTGTAGTTTCCTTTCGCTACTTTGTACAGGCCTTCTCTCTCTCTATCTCTCCACTTCTGAGGCAGTGCGAAAGCAAACCTGGGCAGCATATCAACTATTTAAAGGGACACACATGTCATGGTCAGTGAAACAGAGTGCATGCAGTGACTTTTGTAAGGCAGTGGAGTTGAGCATCTAGCATTAGCAGCAAGATGAGGCCATTACCTTCAGGATACTTTTTGAATATCGTATTCTGCAGTACCAGTTTACCAGGATGAGTAGACAAGATGCTATCTGAACTACATATTGCCTGATGAGAAAGATAAGGTCATTAAAGGTGCCACTAATGAAATAGGTTATAGGAACCTTAATGCTCTTATCTTATTCAACCAACGGAATCGTACTTCCTTTACACTGATATAAAAATCAAGTTTCATCAAGATCTGGGAAACTGTGCATATTAATAACTTTAGATGTACTATAGATACTCGTTTACGCTCCTTTTATTTTAAATTATTTCATAATACCATAGCCTTGAATTCCTTTTTATACAAGATTAAACGGAAGAACTCCCCAAATTGTAGTTTTTGCAATAAAGTTGAAGAAACAATAGTACATCTTTTTTGTGATTGTGAGAAGGTAAGCCCCATTTGGAATGATTTGTTACGCTTAATACATAACAAGTATGATTCAAATTTTAATTTAACAGATTTTAATAAATTTTTTGGGGTTATCAAGGATAAATTTTTGACATTTCTTTTTCTGGCAGTTAAATATTTCATTTATGTGTGCAAATTTAAAGGTGGTAATCCTAATTATGTGGCAGTAAAGTCTTTTATTAGAACTCTGAAGGAAACAGAATATTATTTGGCAAAAAAGAGAGGCAAATTACCAACTCATTTCAAAAAATGGAAGTTTGATTTGTAACGTGCATATGCATATTGTACCTTTTAAATCATGATTCCAATCTTGTTACATGTATATTTACCTTGTTATACTTATCTTATATATTTATCCTGTTAACTTTCAAATACTCTTGTTATATTGCTGTCTGCACCTTTGCCGACTGGTACCTTTACTTTGCTGCCTTTTTTCTCTTTTTCTCTCTTTCTTTTTTTCGCAAACTTATTTTTCTTGTTTGTGTTATTTGTATACCATAATTGGAAATGATTTATGTTTGTATGCCAATAGATGAAATCAATAAAACATATAAAGAAAAAAAAAAAAAAAAAGTTTCATCAAGATCTTCCATTACTCCATCCCAACTCCCGATATAAAGAGAGTGTTGTGATTTTATATACAGTTGAACCTCTCGTATCCAGACAAGTCGGGACCAGGGCTCATCCGGATAAGGGATTTGGCCGGATACAGGAGACTCAATGCTTTATACATGTACATATACATACACATGTACTGATGTAGCCCATTGTAGTACCACATGTAATAATGTGTATACTGCAACCTTTTCATTGTTACACTCAGTAACAGACCCCAAAATAGAGGTGTATGTTAATGTTGGAAGTAATATGTAATTCATGTGTGTTTGTGTAGGAGTTCTCAAGGAGTTGGGAATCCCCCTTTCCTCCCGTAATTATAAAAAAAAAAAAAAAAATCACGGCGAGATTGCGTCCGTATAATAGAGAGATCCGGATAAAGGGAGGCCGGATAAGAGAGGTTCAACTGTACTTGAAGAATGAACACAGACATGCTATATTTGCTCACGCATAGGCCCTACTGCTTGAACCCACCCCCATCCCACCATTGTTCTGTCATATCAACATATCTCATTCTCAATATTCGTAACAAAAGTGATATCCTTGAGTAATGACATCTCATTCCACTATCATTATGCCCTTCATATCAAATCAACTATTTATCATGGTCTAATGAACACACACACTGTACATTACATACTGTAAAACATGATATATTCGCGGCATGAATTTTTCGCGAATCGGAGCTGACGGCCTTTTTTGCGGCATGAAATTTTCGCGAACAGCCACTGGCATTCAGTGCATATAGTGTAGACAAGAACTTTCGCGTGCATTTTAATTTCGCGAATCTTGGCGCTCACGAAATTTAAATGCACGCGAACATTCCTCGTTTTACAGTAGATTTTTACAAACATATCTAAACACTAACATATCTACACAATGTAGATTGAATTCATAATAGATACTGAGGTGATGAGACAATAAATTGAACTTCTGTCATCTTATGGCTATAAGAACCCACATTTAGTGATTCTCTTGGAACATGAGTGCAGTCTGATGCAGTATAATAAGCACATCTTTCATGGCACCTGCAATGCCATACAAATTATTTAAAGGCATTATCTGATTTGGTATACAAACAAGGATCTTTGGGATGCAGTGCTGGACAAGAGGTATTGGGCTGTCATGTCACATAAAACTGCTAGGACACAGCTAAACTGAAAACTGAAAAAAAAAATGGTATAAAAGTGTACAAACACCTTGCAACGTGATCCCACTGATATCATATAACTTGAAGACTGAGTTGTCTTTGATTACAGAAAATGATTTGGGAATACCCAATATTGGCTAATCCCCTCCCCCGAATGACAATCATATACTGAATGTCGATGGCATGGGTTCAAACTGACTCACCAAGACACCATAATCAAATGGTACTGTCAACAGGATGAGGGTTTGGATGTTGGAGAGTTTAGATACGACTCAGCTATGCACACCGAGCAACCACAGCAGAGCCTTACAACCAGTAGCTTGAATTTCAGGGCAAAAACATGCCCGCCAGTGAAAAAAAAAAATGAAGGAACAACTGTATGCATAATTTAGACATTGAAGAAACATGGCCAATCAAAGATATTCACACAACATATTCAGATTAAGTGCAATAATATGGATGAGACCTAACATAGAGTTATCACCTGTAGGGAACCTGAGCCATGACAGTAGTGAGGAATGGGATTAAAGTAGAAGTCCAGCCTGGTAAATAGTTTTTGAATAGAGGCAGGATTAGAGGAGCAAGTCAATGAAAGTGTGACCAAATTATGATACAAACCAATAACATTATGATATTTGGAAGTCGTGATCAATATTGGCAATAACTATGATGCAACACCTGAACTCCCCCTTCCCCATTTGTTCTGGATACTAACAGAAATTTTCCAATCCAGTAAGTTTTAAATAGTACACGTATATCAGGGCTGCACACTAGCGCCGGTCCGACGGTCAAAGACCGGTAAAAGTCACTGTCGGACCGGTAACTTTTCAGGAAATCCACAAGTTACCGGTCCGACATGACCAGTAAAAAAAAAAAGAAAAAAAAAACCATTGGTGGGGTCAGTAGAAAGAAAAAGAGCAGCCCCGATCAGGGAGAAACAGAATGCAAGATATCGCACTGTTCAACAAGTTTTACCCAAGTTTTCGTTTATGTCTACCGGTGCAATTTGTACAGTAACGGGATTAGTTTTGAGCACTAGCGGTCGACCAGTTATCGGAGTCGCGCTAGCTTGCGCATTTGGCGCTGCTCACGCACTGCATGCAATGCAATACATGCAAAGCATGTACAGTGTAACTGCTTTTCGATTGCTTGCGATCGGCGGTCATGCCAGACAAGAAGCATTGATAGAAGCGCACGCATTTCTGGGTCATTTTACTCATGATTTTTAACGCAAGATCGATCCGATCCCGGCTTCGCTGCAGCGTGGCAGTTATGTTAGAACTAATATACTAGTGTCGATTTTTAGAAAAAGTAAAAACACATTCGATATTCAGCGATCCAGTAAATGGATCTGATTGCGTTTATTTCCATTTTACACAGTCATTTCACAAATGAATATTTTCATTCGCTCAGAATGGTCTCATAATGAAGATAGGCGCAAAAAAGGATCACGAAATCGGCCCTTCCGTGAACTTTTTAAGAACGCATGCACAAAATGTGAAGAGATAATACTAGGGAGAAAAAAAAAATCATGAAATCATGGCAGTCCCGCTTACATATTTGAGGTAGAAATCGTCCCAAAAAGGATCATGAATTCGACCGGCCGCGTCGTATATCTTTCAAAAGCTTATGATGTACGAAATGCGAAGAGATTATAGAGGAGAAAAAAAAAAATAAAGGAAACAGTTTGGTGAGTGCATCATAAAAGATTACAGCCGAATAACAATTCATGAAATCAACGCAATCCCGTTGAAATTTGAGGAAATAATAGGCGCAAAAAGGATCTTGAATTCAGTCCTGCATGCCGTGTTGTTCATCAAAAACGCATGCACAATAATATGCGACGAGATTGTCGGGAGAAAAATAAAAAAACACATTTTTACCCTTCTGGTGCGTGCATTACAAAAGATTACATCCGAAGTAATTCATGAAATCGCCACAATCCCGCTGATATTTGCAGGTAGAAATAGGCGCAAAAAGGATCGTGAATGTGAACGCATGTACGAAATGGGAAAAGATTAGCGGGAGAAAAATAAAGGACACATTTTCACCCCTTTTGGCGATTGCATCATATAGATTACAGCCGAATAGTAATTCATGAAAATTTGGCAATCCCGTTGGAATTTGAGTAAACAATAATAGGCGCAAAAAGAATATCGAATTCGGCCCTGCATGCAATGTATAATTTTGAAAACGCATGTACAAATGCGAAGAAATTATCGGGTGAAAAATAAAGAACGTATTTTCAGCCCTTCTGGTGAATGTATCACAAAAGATAACAGCCGAAATAATTAATGACATATCGCAATCCCGCTGATATTTGATGTAGAAATAGGCGCTAAAAGGATCGTGAATTCGGCCGTGACGTATAGGCATGTACGCAATGCGAAGTGATTATTGGGTGAAAAATACAGGACACATTTTCAACTCCTTTTGGCCCGTGCATCATAAAGATTAGAGCCGAATAATAATTCATAGAATCATCGCGATCCCGTTGAAGTTTGAGGAAACGATAGGCGCAAAAGAATCATGATTTTTGGCCGTGTCGTGTATCTTTTAAGAACGCATTTACGAAATGCGAAGAGTTTATCGGGAAAAAGTAAAGGACACATTTTCAACCCATTTTGGCGCGTGCATCATAAAAGATTACAGCCAAAGTAATTTATGAAATCGTCACAATCCCGCTGATTATTTGAGGTAGAAATAGGCGCAAAAAGTATCATGAATTCGGCCATGTGGTGCATCAAAGAACGCACTTACGAAATTCGAAGAGTTTATCGGGAAAAAATAAAGGACACATCTTCAACCCATTTTGGCCCGTTATCAGAAAATATTACAGCCGAAGTAATTTATGAAATCGTCACAATCCCGCTAATATTTGAGGTGGAAATAGGCGCAAAAAGTGTCATGAATTCGGCCATGTGGTGCATCTTTTTAAGAACGCACTTACGAAATTCGAAGAGTTTATCGGGAAAAAATAAAGGACACATCTTCAACCCATTTTGGCCCGTTATCATAAAAGATTACAGCCGAAGTTATTTATGAAATCGTCACAATCCCGCTGATTATAAGGTAGAAATAGGCGCAAAAAGTATCATGAATTCGGCCTTGTGGTGCATCTTTTTAAGAACGCACTTACGAAATTCGAAGAGTTTATCGGGAAAAAATAAAGGACACATTTTCAACCTCTTTTGGCGCTTGCATCAGAAAATATTACAGCCGAAGTAATTTATGAAATCGTCACAATCCCGCTAATATTTGAGGTGGAAATAGGCGCAAAAAGTATCATGAATTCGGCCATGTGGTGCATCTTTTTAAGAACGCACTTACGAAATTCGAAGAGTTTATCGGGAAAAAATGAAGGACACATTTTCAACCCATTTTGGCGCGTTATCATAAAAGATTACAGCCGAAGTAATTTATGAAATCGTCACAATCCCGCTAATATTTGAGGTGGAAATGGGCGCAAAAAGGATTGCAAATTCGGCCCTGCATGTCGTGTGCCTTTCAAGAACGCATGCACAAATGCGAATAGATTATCGGGCGAAAAATAAAGAACTCCTTGGAGCGCGTACATCAGAAAATTTCACAGCTAAAATAATTCATTAAATCGTCGCAATCCAACTGACCACCAAGAGCAGGTTACGCAGCAAGTTCGTGCGCCGATGTTTAGAAAAAGTCACAAACGCATTTGATACAATCTAATTTTGTTCATTATCATTTTACACAGTAATTCACAATCAAACATTCTAGTTTTTCCTATCTTTTTTTTTATTTCTTGTGCAATAGATAATGCAAGTTAAAAAAAATATTAATCTGTAAAATGTACATGGGTAGGGGGGGGGGTACGTCCATAAAAAAACAAGAAAATAAGTTTATTTTTTAGGTTGTCGTTGTTGACCGGTAAATTTTCTGTTCAGACCGGTAAAAAATGTTAAAACGGGGCATTTACCGGTCCGACAGAGACAGGTTGGACCGGCAGAAAAAATGGGTTAGTGTGCAGCCCTGCGTATATGCATGCTTAATACACTGTAAAATCATTGTAAATATTTCTCTATAACACTCCTATTAGGAAAAGATATATTCCATCATCAAAAAGGGAAGAAAAGAAAGATATGAAATTTCGTGCATGGGACAAATAGTTGGTGAGCTTCAATGTTATATTGCTGAGTTTCCAATAACTGTTTGATTGGTCACGCCTTCAAAATTAAAGAACTTTCTTCTTTCTACTCAGAACCTTCTGATCTCATTTTCAAGGTTTTAGTCAAACAAACTTAATTTCAGTGTCAACTTTCCCTTTAAATTCATTCCCAATTACACATTCAGAGAGGCAATCAAGAGGCACAAATGAAAACTCTTAACAAAATATCACTGTCAAAGATAGCTACAGTTGTTGGCCAGTGTAGTGATATGTTACAAGAAGATCGAAAACTATGCTGCTTTCTCCTACTATGGTCAATTTCCTACACAGTAAATTCTAAAACTCAGAACATGAATTACAAAAACAGCAGTACCATGTCACAAGCTTCATGTGCTGATTAGTGTTAAGAGTTAAATCCCCTTAGAAAAAAATAAGAGATATCACTTGCAGCTCGAGGGAGTTTAAATACAGTAGTCTGTTCTATGAGCACATACTCTCTCTGCAGGGCACATTGACTGATGTTAAATATAACATCATTGATACTCTCCTTGGAAAACAATTGTTTTCTCTGGAGTCCCTCTTTTAAAAATACATGTATACACTTATAACCTTCTTACATTGATTACCACATGTGAAGCAATACCAGTAGTTACATCATTCACTGACATGGGACTTTTCTATGATAGGTCACTCAACAAACTGAGTGTGTACCACAACTTCCTAAAACTCTGATGAGTTGTTATGACAAGTCCATCTTTGTATACATGTGGATTGAGTTTATGCAACAATATCAGTAGAACACATCAGTGAGAGTTTGAGGAAAATTAGACAATCTGTTCAAAAGTTATGAATTTTTAAATTATCTGTGCAGTCACTGCTGGATGAGATGACTACTACAGTGTGTGATGTCACATGCGTAGAATGACATAAGGAAAATAAAAAAGAGAATTTCACAAAATTTCATTTTTTGAAAAAAGTGCACATTTCCTTAACTTGTAACTGATCAATGTATCCCCCTACCCCCTGAAAGAGGCGAGTCAAGTGTTCTTTTATTATGCAAGAAAAGTTAAATACATTGAGTTTTCTTTATATTTTTTGACATCGTTCTACACATGTGACATCACACGCTGTAGCAGTCTTCTCATCCAGCAGTTAGCCAGCAGAAACTTCAAAAATTCAAAACTTTTGAACAGAATATCCAATTTACCTCAAACTCTCACCGATTTGTTTTACTAATAGTAATATTGCTGCAATCACTAAATCCACATGTCTATGAAGGTAAACTTGTCCTTCAAAATCCCATATACAACACTTGCTGAGAGATTACTCTTTGGAGGCACTGGAAAATAAACACAGCACAACTATTCCAAACTGCCAATAAGTTTTCATCCATAAAAGTAACACAGAATGTAGACTCAGATGTATGGGCAGCAAAGCCATTTTTGACAGCTAGTCTGATTCTATTAACCCTGTTCTCCATTTCACTTCAATTCATAGAATTGTTTCTGTGTATAGCACAACACGAGGACTCTGCAAGATACAATTTGTATGTTTTATAGTTTCACATGTTTGTCTTTTTCAAGAAACTTGAATATGTTGCCTCTGTATAAAATCTGATATTCTGGTCTACATCTGAAAAAAAGAAGAAAAATTACACTTGTGAATATGAATGGCAAAACTCTGCATGGTCAGTCCAAGAAAGTAATGGTAATTATGTACGCATTAAATCTGTACACAGCTGGCAGCAAATACGTACATGTGATGTGATCCATTTTATTTCCCTATACTGACAGCTCATAACTCAACTGTAACCATCAGTTCATCAGTAAAACAGGAAATGATTCTTCTTATACATTGTATCATGCTCAAAGTATCTATAGCTGCTGTCAAATTGGCAAAACTTCTCCAAGTTGAAGTTCTTAAAGTTTGGCCAGTCTGAATGCTAACTCACAGAAAACTTCTCATCAAGCTTCCCACTAAAATAGGGAAATTTCCTGAACACCCACAAATCTTCTTCAAGTTTGTGTAAACTGTCTGAAAACATGCAGCTGAAACTTTGCAGTTTGCCATGTGACCAGTCCACTCCCTGTACTGTATGTGGTGCCTCCCAAGCCGTCAGACAGTGTGTACCTTTTTCTTTGTTGCACATGCTCAGCGACCAAAACTTTTGCAACTTTAATATCGAGAACTGAAACTTTGAGAAGTGCGGCCAGGCAGTATGAATGAACAAACAAATTTCACAAAGTGTTCTCAAAAGTTTTGCCCGTGTGACCGCTGCTTCAAATGAGATACAGTATTTCAAAAGCATTTGTAAGCCACCCATGCCACTTGAGTCTTTATGAAACTGAGCATTGCTGAAGACAGGAAAAAAAAAGTCTGCTATCATACTCCATACGGCAGAATGTACAATGAATGCATGTATTAAAAGCAAAAATGTTTTAGATGATCATAAAGCCATACAAAACAAGACATTTAGTACTGACCAAAGAAATTGCATTTCTTCCCTTTTGACGGGATAGTTACTCTTTTGCTTTGTAATTCATGAGTATAAATAACGGAATGTCAGAATATGCAGTCATACATACATGATCATTCTTAAATGCTGTCTGTTCCAGATTATTGTGAAAAATTTCCAGCAGAGTATTCAGGCAGTAACTCTGGATATTTCACCATAATACTGGTATAACAATATAATGTTTTTGCTTGAACAAGTGCCTTGCAACAGCATACACATTTCAATAAAATATGCTCTAAAAATGTACTGTGTATACAATGTTCATGATTGATAGACAACCTAGTCTTAAAAAAAAAAAAAAAAAAAAAAAAAAAAAACAAAACAAAAAAAAAAAAAAAACAAAACAAAACATATCCAGGTATAAATTGTCCACATTCATTGAAACATGATGCTCTGATAATACATTGAGAAAGCATGATACATTTTATTTGATCTTCATCTTATCACTGCCTTCGGCATTGTCCACTGCCCAGGTATGAGATACATACAGTCAATGAAGCAAAAGTTAAATTCACTGAAACTAAAAAAACAACAACAAACATAAAACAAAAAACAACAACACACAAACAAAACCAACAACAACATTACACTGACTGCATGGGAAATCAATGATCATAATACATTGTACTACAGTATGTCTCCTGTGTAAAGAGGGAATTCCTTATCCTTTTTGGAATGTTCATTTCAGCCAGTTCTTAAAGGGAAGATAAACCCTAAGGGCAATGTGGATTGAGTGAAAGCAGCAACATTAGTAGAGCGCATCAGTGAAAGTTTGAAGAAAATCGGACAATCGATGCAAAAGTTATGGATTTTTTAAGTTTTGGTGTTGGAACCGCTGGATGAGGAGACTACTAGAAGCTATGACGTATGAGTGGACAACAATACAAAGAAAATATAAAGAAAATTCTACAAAAATCCATTTTTCACGAAAATTACAAATTCCGTCAACTTGATACTGACATATCTTAAGGGGAGCAATTATTCCCCATGCTTTCTGAAAGCGGTTAGTCAAGTGCTCTTTCATAATACTAGAAAAATGAATTTTTGTTGAATTTCCTGTATATTTTCTTTGTATTGTTGTCCTCTCATACGTCATAACCTCTAGTAGTCTCCTATTCCAGCGGTTCCAACACCAAAACTTTAAAAATTCATAACTTTTGCATCGATTGTCCGATTTTCCTCAAACTTTCACTGATGTGTTCTACTAATGATGCTGCTTTCACTCAATCCACATTGCTCTTAGGGTTTGCGTTCCCTTTAACTTGCACGAAGTTGACCTACGGTAGGCACAGTGAACTGTATACACATGTCTCATGACAGCTCACCAGCTACTGATGTCTCCAAGGAACAAAAGTTATACCAAAAGGTGACTAGACTGGGAAGCTACTGCACTGAACACACATCAAACAGATCGCCTAAAGTAAGCCACATCACCCAGTGGCACTGGGACATTCTTCAACCACTGGTTCCCCTCATGAAGTTGATCCGACGTGTCTATCCAGGAGCCCTGCGGGAGATAGACATCACGCTGCCTGTCTCCCTCGTCGAGGACAGGTGCCACGAGGAGGTCATCTCCCAGCATGAACTGCGAGTCGGAAATCAGAGCGTGGAAATCCATGGGTGCCACCCACCAAAGGGGTCTGACAAGTGGATCTCCCTTTTGCACAAAGTCTGCAACAAGCTCAGTTACTTTGTGAGCTACAGTGTTCTCATGGAAGGTGACCCACTTTTTCACTATCGCCTTTGTCTCGTCGTCATACTCTGATAGTATTGTGGGGATTTGCATTGCAGGAAAGAAAGCAGACAATTCTATGTATCGGATGAAAAGTTCCTTTTCTGGAAGGCAGTCTCCAGGCTGGGTGCATGCATCTTGAAGGACTTTGAGATCTGGCATAAAGTAAGGATAGCCCTGCACACCCAGTGTAAGAGCTGTAGGGATGATGGTCTTCAGGCCATTGTCATAGTCCCAGCTGGGTTCTTTGGGAATCATTTCGACCATCAGGGGAATACCTTGGGACTGATAAGCGCTACGAACAAATGGAGAGGCCAGCATATTCGCTAGGGTCGCGTACTTCATGGAGAACTCATCTGGATTCTGCAGGATTTCATTCATTTGGAAGCCCACGGGAAGATAGCTGGCTTGTCCATAGTCAAAGGTGAAGGCATCCAGCCCACTGTCCTTCATCAACTGAAGCTTCAACTTAAACCACTGGACGGCATGGTTACTGGACATGTCTAGTATAGCACCAATATCATTTTCCCACTTGGTGAGTCCAGGAACAAGATTCCTCGGGTCGCGCACCCAGTGCCCCTTCTCTTCACCCTCAATAAAGTTTGCTGACTGCGTGCTGCAATATGGCGTAACCTGGATGGCAGTCTTGAATCCTAGATCCTTCACAGCAGACATCAAGTCGGAAAGGTCACCAAAACGGCTACTATCAAAGGTGAGGTCACCTTCATGGGCAGAATAGGATGTCGGAATCTTTAACACCCCTGTATACCCAAGTTCTTGAAGTGAATCAGCGGCATCTATCAGAAAGGATTCATTCCAACTGGATTTGTCTTCAGGGGTGGCAAGGTTCCAGCGAGGGCTGGAAATTGAATAACTATCTGGGGATTCAGTAGCTCTTGTGACGTATAGATCACTCATATTCCTATGCACAGCTCTTATATCAGAGGCCAAGCACAATGAGTACTGGAGCAGCGCTTGATCTTGGGTTTTCCTCGGGAAAGAGTATCTAGTTTGACCAGCCTCAAAGCAAAGTTCTTGACTGTTAGCATCTACGCTGACAAAGAGAAAAGATGAATCATTAACACGCACGCCAAGTCCGTTGGAGGATAACCAGTAGCGTTCTGCAATGGGGCCAAATGTGGAGTCCCGATCCCCAGTGAGAAATGGCTCTGCTGACAAGTTTCTGGCTAACTCCAAGGGCCACTGCTGGTCTGCAACAACGGCACCTCCATACCAGTGTGAGTTTTGAAATGAAAAGCAATCTTTGTGTGTCACGTCCTTGTGAATAGCCGTCCAGGCAAAGTCATAGCAATCCATACTGTCCATCTCCTGCCAGTCAATTTCCAGCTGTCCGTATTCCCGCCACTCCAAGCACAATCTCTGATCAGTGGTCGTGGCACAAGTAGAAGGCGTCACACCTGGAAGATTCAACCCAACCCTACTGTGCGTGTAGTTCCTCCCCCTAAAGCTTACTCTTATGGTCTTGGTGTCTACATAGAACGTCAGCCGGCCCACTTTGTAGTGCAGTGGTGGCTCTGAGTAGAACAGTAAGACACATGTTGTGCCGGTGACAATGAGGAGGAAGAGAGTGATGACCATCAATTTGAGTTTGATTTCCCGTGGTGCTCTCAGAACCTTGGTTGGTTGGCTGATGTCCACATGTGACGGGTCTGCGACTGAGTTTGTCCGACTTCGCAATTCTACCTGAGTCATGCCATCATCCATGGACAGCTTTTCGTCACCGAGTCTGACCATTGAGTGACCATTACCATTCCTGCCTTCTGGAACTTCCTCAACTAAAAAGCGGGTTGACCCAACTGTTGATAATTCAAAGGAAGCAGAAAGAATTGTCTGGTGAACAACCCATAGCATAGGCCTATGAGAAGGAAGATTTCAACGTGCTAGAATTCTACTATAAACGAAGGTCATTCTTTATTTATAATGTAGTCTCCTCATACTCAAACTCAGTTTCCACAAGAGGCTTACAGTACATCTATACAGGCCTTTACGTTGATATACTTATTTTTAGTGTTGAGACTCAGATATAGTGAAAAGTACAGACACGACAGGTAGGCCTAGAAAGGCCAGGTAAATGTAATGATGCAGAAAAACAAGTCTTTACAGGAGACAGTCTTTACAGACAGGTAGGGCCTACCAGTAGATCCTCTAGTCACTAAACACATGATAGCCCGACCAGACGCTGTTACGCTATGCGAAAACAGCGTCTGACGAGCGCGGCATGCAGCCTCAAAGTGAGGAACCTCAACACAACTAGCACTACAAAACTTAAGAAAATGTATACTTTTCTCCTTTAAACAGAATACTGTACTCACGTTAAATGCATGTTTCTATTACAGAAGAATAGTTCGCCACACTGGGTCCATGGAGACCACTTGCGATAAGTCCGTGGAACAAATAAATGACACTTTCTGGCGCAATTCCTGACCGTCGGTACGTCGCGACGTACCATGTACAGCGACTGGGCTGTGTATACATGTAGTTAGGCCTGGCGTGAAAGATTGTGTACCGTGTGGACATGCTGGATATGATGATCAATTTCGGTAAGTTTCATTGCGTACATTTGAATACTGATAGCATCAGATGTAGAGTAAATATTGAAAAGTATACTCGTTGAGTTTGAGGTGACAAAAATGATGTTAAGTATCAAAATCCAAAGCTATCGTAATACGATTACGTCGCTCTCCTAGTGGTTGGTGGTCGCGCGCGTACAGCCCTGTCGCGACGTACCATGTACAGCGACTGGGCTGTGTATAGTTAAACACATGACAGCTTTGACATTACACATGTATATAATGGACAATCTTTCAAAACTTTTTCTTTCACAAAGAATGATAGATTCTACAGGGAAAACAGTTCTCATAATAATGCTTGCAGAACAGTGTCGATTCTTGCTCTAAAATGTACACATAGGCCCCTAGGTTATTCTACCCACTAATATTCACTTCAACTCTACTAGACTTCTAGTACTTAAGAGTTTTCACTTCACAGATTGTCCTAGATTTCTACAGTACGTAAGATTTATTGTTTGTCAGTCAGTATTTCTGAGGTTAGATCTACTTACCTCGCGTGTCTGCGCTCGAATTTATCGAGTATCTATCCATTCTTCTCCGACGTAGTAGTAGGGACGGCGTACAGTAACAAACAGCTGAGCTTAGATTAGAATGTATGGCCTAGGTCTCGCAGAATACAGCCGAATTTAACACCGGATTCCCTTTTTGAATAATAATTGCATACATTCACTCGGTGTAAACAAGGAGATAACCCTTATCCAAACCACGGCGTCCCTGATCTCTGTCATCTGATGCTGAAAGAGTCATCCTTCCCCTAATTGGGAAACAAGTTACTGTACTGGAGTGTAGTACATTACAAAATAAAAATGTGTCGGACATCACAGGCAGTGTCACACTAACGATTGATGCTATGCAAGCTGCGCTGATGAACGGCGTTTGTTCAGTAGCTAGCAGAGCGAGAAGTGAGGGTCAACTACACAAGTATTGCACAGTAGGCAACTGGGCAGGCGGCGAGAAGCGCTGGTGTACACCGGTACCGTAAAAGCAGTTCTTGGCACTGCCACAAATGACGCCCTCTGCCTGTGCAAGGAGCTAGCTACGTAATTCGGCTACTAGTATTTGGTTCATGCGCCAATGCAAGCGCCGCAGCTCCAGCGAAACTCTCTTCCTGATCCTCCCTCCCAAACATTTGATTGTATTATTTAGGCCGACAGTACCAATATATTTTAGATGAAAAAAAAAAAAATGCATCCTTTAGTGATTGGTTGACGCGAATAGGTATCAGAATATTGGCTTGGTTGGCAGTCGACACTCCATGGCATACTATTTGCAAAATGACAAGGCAAAGTCTTAGTTTTTTGTTTTTTTTTGACATTTTCCGAAGTAGGGCCAATATTACCTTGTGAAATGAAGTCAAACAGAAATTGTGACATCCAAAAAAAAAAAAAAAAAAAAAAGCGCGCTGTCTGTATGAAATGTATTTTCTAACAAAACAATTGTGACATCACGAAGCAATTCTGACATCGCGCGCTGCATCCTGTGAAAATGTAACAATTTCTAACAAAACAATTGTGACATCACAAAGCAATTCTGACACCGCGCGCTGCTTCTTACTGACACTGTAAATGTATCAATTTCTAACAAAGCAATTGTGACATCACAAAGCAATTCTGACATCGTGCTCTCCTCGTACTGTCAAAGTAACAATTTCTAACAAAACAATTGTGACATCATAAAAGCAATTCTGACATTGCGCGCTGTTTCTTCCCCAGTCTGTGAAATGTAACAATAAAAATGTCTAACAAAGCAATTGTGACACTCCACAAAGCAATTGTGACATCGCGCGCTGTTTCCATTGTCACTCTGTGAAACGTAACAATTATTTCTAACAAAACTATTGTGACATCACAAAGTTATTTTGACATAATGCGCTGCTTCGTTGTATACGGTCAACGTAGGATTCCTCTACAAGATCGCATCCACCACATGACTTCTTGCCTCACATTTCCCCTTCTTTTGTTTAATTTTTAGACCCAAAATAGAAAACAAAATAAACTGCGTAAGTTCGGTGCCTCCAAAAGTACTATTCACTGAGGGGCGCAGCCCCGAAGTGCATAGTACAATTTTTAGAGATTACCTCTGCTGACAGAAACTATGTATTTTGTAAAGATCCACGATTTCTCAACATAAGATACAGGTTGAAACCAAAATGGTCTGAGTGAAACTCATCCATCTGTGCGTTGGTTTATTAAATTCTCTAGTACTGTTAGTGCATTCTCTAGTACCTATAGTACACTTACTCGATCTATGTTAGTTGAGTAAACTGACGATAACAGAAATGATATTGATGATGATGACAATAACAATAATAATGACCGTAATAATAATAAGAGGGCCGCGGAACGTTTTTTCAAGGTGGGGGCTGCGGGACGGGGGTGGGGTGGGGAGGGGAAGGGGGTAAGGTCTTCTTTATTCCGAAGGTTCGTTATTTCAAAACACGCACATTTCGTAATACAGGCCTATACCTGATGTTCATTAATCCGAAAATAGATTGATCAGAACATGGCTTTATTCCGAAGGTTTGTGAGTCCGAAAATGAAATAATGTTTGTTATTCCATAGTTCGTTAAGTTCGTTGTTGTCCTTTTCGGCTTTGGTTTTATTTGGTGATGATAAACAATTTATCATCATTATAACGTGATCGACACATAGCACATGGATATGTGCTATGCGTACCGAATGATGCATGCGACCACCCCCCCCCCGCAACATTTGTGAAAAGCTCAAATCCGTCTTTTGTATTTAGGCCCTGCATAATCATAATACACAGGCAATGAATATACGCACAACGTGGATAGAGCACGGGTCTCTTGTCATGTCTTTCTGGTGGTAAACATCCAATATTAGTTCTGATATCATTCAAGTTGAGTCGTATATTGTTGAACGTGGAGGTTATAGGGGGGAGGGGGAGGGGTGAGTGGGTGAACTCTTGAAAGAGCAAACGTGCAAGGATGAATGTTGACATGGAAGGATAATACCTACATGCCAAGCCGTAAAGAGGCCCCTGTCGCTGGATAGGGTGTTAAGCCATACACAAATGAATAATGACCTGTCACATTCATGAGAGCACGCGCATGTATATGAGTACATAATGTCCATTCCACATTAGTTGTACAAGCAGTGGTGATCTCATTGACCGACTGTGCAAGTAAATCAAACTAGGTGCATCGTCATTACCAATCGTGTTGTGCTGAGTGAACTTCATTTAGAGTTGTTGTGATTCAAGGACCCGAAACTCTTCATTTTCGGAAGTGCGAGGTTATGAGGCAGCCACATATTGAGACCATTTTTTTTTTTTTTTTTGGAAAATGGCTAAACTGGAAACAACTTGACCAAAAACTCTGGCAGACTATGCCAAACATTAATTTTGTTGAAAAACAATCTTTGAGAACGGCGAGTACATGCCTGCTGAAACGTCGGGACTGGGCAGGCCCTTTTCAGGATCAAACACATACCCTAGAAAGAATAAGCCTTCTGCCACCCAACGTACTACCGCCACGGAAGCCTTCAAAGATTTCAGCCTTCAGAGATTTTAATCCGGGAAAACAAGCAAATAAACATTCAAACTTTTGAGATTTAGCTTGCAATACTGTTTCAATCGTAAATTCATCTCATTTCATTTATTTTCACTTAATAAAACATACATACATGAAAATGTGACAATAGTATGACAAGTATAACATGACAATGTGACAACACAAACAAACAAGCAAGCAAACAACCAACGTTATCAAGTAAAGGGGTTAATGAGAAGGCAGTTGGCCTTATTTAGAATTAACCCCGGGAAAGTAAATACAGGGTATTGTCTCTTCTTTCTGTAAACTACAATTGCAAAAAAAAAAAAAAAAAAAAAAGTCGGCACACGCCCGCACACACACATACACACACAAAGTTATAACAAAACATACATAAACACAAGATGCCATTTTCACAAACATACCCCATACATACGCTTGAAAATTTTCTTAAAACTTTTTTCCGTCTTCTTACATTTCGCATCAGAGTGAATAGAATTATGTTGATCTACCAAACTTCCTATTTCTTGGAAGAAAAACACCGGTCATTCAAATTACGAGTTGGCAGAATTTAAAGAGACGCGACCTTTATGCCGGTCACGTGACTACACACACCACATGTCGCCCATCATTCCCAGCGACTAGACAGCTGCACAAGGGTTCGCTGCATGCATTGCAAGAAAGTCTATTACAAAGCGCGCGAGCTACACACGAGTGCTACGCACAGAACTCTACAGACAGAGTTCTGTGGTGCCACGCCGCACCACCACGCGGCCACCACCTCACAGCGAAGTTGCATGCTAACCACACATGCTAGAGCACAGCGAGCTACAGCAGTGCATGCATGCAGCGCACGCGCACGCAATGATCATGCGTACAGTACATCTTTAATTCACGATACGTATTGCAGCGTGTTTAGTGAAGGTCAACATGGCTTCTGGCAACTATTTCGGTTTTACCCACGGGGGCACGCAATACAGGTCAGTAAAGACGCCACAGGTTATTGGAAAGCATTAGTAAGTATTCTGAGATGCATTTGAGTTGTGATTGTGCGTTTGATCTTAGTGCATTTTGAGTGTAAAGTTTGTCCGTCTCGAGCGTCTCGACTGCACCACCCGGCGTCGCATTCTTCTATCTGTGCACAATGTGGATGTCTACAATGTACCTGTGTGTTGTATGGTTGAGGGGTCTAGATATCGCGCACGAAAATTTGTGATGCTTTTATGATAGAAATTATTCCACAGTCGTACCTGGATTTCTCAATAAATATCACGAAAATGCAGAAAAATCACCTCCCAGAATCTCCTGATGATACGATGACGGAGTAATGCGCTGTCGCCGTTTGTATGTCGGACTTAATTTTAGGCAAAATTTGGCAGTGTATACAACCACACGCATGTGTCTTTACCATCCAGCCACACGAGTGTGGTTGTAGCCATGGCCAGACAGAGTCGCTGGATACAGCCACACTCGTGTGTAATGTACATGTACATAGGGATACACACACGGTACGGAGAAGATGATCACCGTGCATGCATGTCAAACACGTTAACGCCACACAATCATGATCAGCTTGCTCACAAAGTGATGACAGTAACCTCATTTTCATACCTTTTATTGTTGTCATTTTACAAATACATTTTTCGCTCCATTCTCATCGTGTTCGTTTGATATGATGGGTTTAGAATGAATAGCAAAGTTACAACTGCCGCTAAATTGGGGGACTTTGGATTGGTATCGCTAAACTGCTGGTGGTGTGCTAGCGGTCGCTCAGCGCAGCTGCAGCCCAGCCAGCGCAGTTGTGCCGGCCACCCGCCCCAGCAGGGACCCGGACCAGTGCGCCGGCTGCCTGCGTTCGCTGGATCGATCGTGGATGCGCGATTTGCGAGTACCCGAATGAACGAAGGCGAAGTCTCAATAACGACACGATGTATTAAAATCAATTGTAACTTTAAATTCACCTCATCAAATCAAGAAAATGAGAATAAAGTTCAATATGAAAAAAAGTAAATTTGTCTAGATGGTGTGATAATATTATATTAAATGGGATTAATCTAGGAGGCAGGTTCATGTTCATCGCTTTGCGGTGGTGCATGATCGCGTGTTGATGTGGCCGGCCACAAACATTCCCGCTACGCAATAAAAAGCTTCTTCGTGTGTGTGAATGTACATTACACACGAGTGTGGCTGTATCCAGCAACTAGGGCCATGGCTACAAGTTCACTCCACACTCGTGTGGCTGGATGGTAAAGACACACGCGTGTGGTTGTATACACTGCCTTAATTTTTTTGTGTTCAATTTCTCGGCTCGGGGTATGTAAAGGTCGCGCAGCTGCCCTATGTAGTTTCATGCGTGAAAGTGTCTGCCCCTCTCTGCGGCTGTAACGTGCTTCGGCTTTCGTAGAATATTATAAACGATCGATCGAACAAATTCTATCGGCTACGATCATATGAACGAGACAAGCGAGACAACACGTCTAAGCTACAACATCCTTAAAAAAAGATTTTAAGCTAAGGTAGGTAAATTACAAGGTAACGTTAAAATATTGGAAATTTAGTGAAAAATTTGTTCGAAATCAAAATTTCTTACCTGCTTCCTTCTCATGTTAAGCGATTGTCAAGTATGTTTATTCCATGGGCGTATCGGCAAATTTTGCGCTTAACAGTGTTAGTCCTACGCATAATATTGCTTGCTATACGCAGTTACGCTATGCGTGACCATTAAGTCCCTGCGCGAGATCTAGTACCCTTACTATATAGACCCTAGAAAAGCTGCAATGTGATACGCACTCCTGGGGGGCATTTCATGAAGTGTTTTGTCGGATATTTTGTCTGACAAACTGTTAAAAGCTACTAAAATCCTTGCATCTGATTGGCTGAGAGTAAATTTGTCTGACAAAGTTGTCGGACAAAATGCTTCATGAAATGCCCCCCAGTGCAGTGCCTGTGCGTAAATGCTGTGCATGTGCAGGATCAGTAGCTAGAATCCAATCCGTATTCGGGGTTCATGGCTGTCTCTGTAGTTAGATCTCGGCAGAACACTTGTCTCTGCGAACTGCATTTTTCAACCGTCTTCACTCAGAGGTAGACACTCACACACATGCATTTCTCAATTGATTCCTGTCCATGTCAGCTTGCCATATTGTATAGAACCAGGTCTATTTGTAGGCCTACCTTGTTTTTTAGCTCCTGGTTATAATTTGTAACTTTGCCTGGAAGATATGTCTCATTGGCTTGCTAATTTCACTCAGTTTCAGGTTTTGCAGGTTGCATGTGCCTCGGTCGTCCATGCATGAAGAGCAAGTTGTTTTGAACGATGACATGAAAGATTGCCGATATTGATTCATGATGTACATGTACGGTGCTAGTGAGTGTACTTTCACATAGAACTCCTCATCAATTCAAATGATCTCCAAACGTGCACAAACTCACCCCAGTTATTTAGTTGGCCCTCTAAACCTAAAGTAATTGCATGGGAATCTCCAAAGTTGAATAGAATTTAAGTTTTAACACTTTTACAAGTGCCGGAAAGTCAGAAAATCTACATCACGTTCAATGCTGCTCTGTATACAGCAGACAATCTGCACAGTACGAAAACTTTCAGCGCTTGCAGCAGTGAGGGTTGATTGTTTGATCTGAACTAAATGTAGCAATCACAGCGGCTCTTTCTCTGGTGTCTTTGAAAAGCTACAAAAAATGTGTTTTTCCCTTTTCCTCAGCCATGCACTAGTGGTAGCGGGCATAGCTTTTTCTGTAGAAGCTGCATAGCTGTTAAGCGCGTTCACACTTGTGTGCTGCCACTTATATCTTTCTCTTTTACTCTATCTCTTCTTTCATTTTCAGGTATTTCTAACTGATTATTCTTTCTTTCCTTCATGGGTTATCTTTCACTCCATCTACCTTTCTTGTTTTTGTCTCCAATTTCTTTCCTGGTAGTCCTACGTTTCGTTCTGATGTATTATTTTCGTTATTTTGTTTTTAACCTTTATAATTCTGTCTTTCCTTACTATTCATGTTTGCTTTCATCCAGTATTGATTCATCTGTCAATCTATTTATGTACCCATTGCATTTTTTTTCAATATTTATTTTTCTATTGTCTTCATCTTTTCTTTTCAAACATATGGCCATCTCTCCCTTACTTTCTTTCATAATGCAACTTCTCTTCTGTCTTTCCTTCCATTATCTTGTTTTTATTTCAAAGTGTGCTTTCTTTTTTGTAAACCTTTTGGTTCATTTTAACAGGTTTCTTCTTCTTTCATTCACACACATACACACACACACACACCACAACCCCAAACCTCAATCAGTCGCTATCACAATTCGGTACAATCTGAGAGAAAGGCGAGGAAAAAATAGTTGATAATAAGATATTTTTAAAGATACCATAGCAGAACTTGCTCTGATCACTATGAGATTGCTACATTCAGACCAATCGCTGTGAACTACAGCTGTAGCTCGCACTGCGATCGATACATTCCAACAAGTGTAAGAGTGTCAAAAAGGTGAAAATTCCATTTCTACTGGACTTGCATCTCACTCAGATGCAAATATTCGTGGTTGATGGATATTAAGAGTGAGTTTGTGCATGTTTGGAGATCAATTGAAGACGAGATGCGAAAGTACACTAGTGCCACAATGTACATGTATCAGACATCTGATTTGGTTCAGATGTGAGTCATTGCATATAAGCTATTGTGTGTTTCCTGTGATTTTGGTGCAATTTGGTTTTGTGGAATTTGAGACATACATACATGGGTACACAAGTACATTAGTGCCAAAAAATCTATTACTAAGAATCTATGACTTCAGTAAGTGGGTGGTTCAGGGACTTGTGGAAGATTCATAAGGAGCCTCCACTGTGAAGCTTCCACTTCAAGCTTCTTATAGTCTCTTGTAGTATGAATTGCTTTATTGTGTTGGGAGATGAATGGTGAGAAGAAAAATTGTTTCACTTCGTGTAGAGTGTAGAGCTCAACCTACTGCGTATACTGTATTGGGCCAAATACAGTTTGAAAGGAAACAAGTTTCCGTAAATCACCAAAGCATTTCTTGTTTGTTTGTTTGCTTATTTGTTTATTTGTTTGTTTGTTTGCTTATTTGTTTGTTTGTTTGTTTGTTTTTGCAATCATTGAACCATGAATTGTGTCAATAAGAGTATCGGGAGGGAAATGATGTCAAAAAGTGTCATAGATTCTGTGTGTAACCTTTTCACTTTCTAGAAATCAAGCTTGGTTTGCCCTAGTGCACATGTTAGTAGTTATTGTCCAGAATGAGTGACGGGACCACTTTTCCAACAGTACCAAGATCTGATAAAGTTGTTTTGATTTTGCTTGATACTTTAATGTAGTCAACCGCAGGCCACCACGTACACTGCACAGCATGCATCCGCTGCTCAAGGGACAACACAGCTGTTTCCTGCCCAAGCTACCCACCAAACTGTGTATGCATCATCAGCAACGCCTCGGCAGACTCAAACAGCCTCATATGAGACTGGATATGCAACAGCTCACCAGGCAGGAGGCTATGGTTATAGGTAAGCGATCAGCTCATGTGAACACAGTATTGGAATCTAAAGAGGAGATGCAGTCTTCGTAATCATCATTATCATCAAATGTGACTCTTACATTTAAGAGAGCAAAAATGTTTTGTGAGGTAATGAATACCAACTTTTCCTTTCAAACTATTAGTCTGCATGCAGCTCCCATCACCAAGATCTGACCTCTTTGCAGAACAAGTTAATAATCTATGTGTAGCATTCAAGAGAAGAGTGAATCTAGACAGTGACGCTAATCCTCCTCTCATTAACTTCCCATTTATGCCATAGCACTCCCCAGCGACAAGACCCGTCTCCAGCCCGCCAGACCACCCAGACCTACCAGGACAGCAGCTATGGTTTTGAGCCCTCTCCCAGTTCTGGGGCCTTTCAGAAGCAGACCTACTACCAGCCCCAGACCCATCAGCACTCGGGCAACGATTCCTACTTCTCCCAAACTCGCAAACTTGCTGGTAACTTTGCTTGGTTGTGTGTACATGCCTTTGCCAATTGTGGGTACCGGAAACATTGTGATATGAGTTGCTTGTTGGAAACATTTATAATGATTCAATTTTGCCATGATTAGTTTTAAAAAAAAAGTTGAAGCACCCTGAAAATATTTTGGATGAAGGTGTTTTGGATATTCATAGGAAAAATGAGAACTATGCCATGTTTCAAATTCAAATGTTTTCATTAACAGTGATTTCAAAAGATTTAGACCATGTTTATGTGTCGATTTTCAGCTTCTGCATGTCTATGTGGTATATTTGTTTATAATTATACCCCCTGGAAAAATGAATACATCAGTTAGAAAATTATCCATATTTTTTACCTGCGTAACTTCTATTTATCTCTTCTCCATGTGCATAGGTGGTAAAACCAACTCGGTTTACACCTCGGGCAGTGCTTCGGGGTATGGGGGTGGGCACCAGTCAATGAGCCAGAAGCAGTCCCAACCAAAGATTGCTCCTGTCGTCACCTATGCCTATGCTGCCCAGACCACTGCACCCACTTACGCCACAACATCGTCGTCCTCTTACTCTGGTCAATCTAAATACAGCGGTGAGATGATTATTCAAGTTGTCATGCTTTGAAAGTTGTACTGTAAAGATAGGCTGTAAGTTTTGAACTAAGGCTTACATGTACTTACTTGCAACCATAATTGATGTTATCAGCAGAGTACACTCTGCATGTCTGCGAATAGATGCTTTCACTTTCAAACCTGTACAACGCAACACAACACAATGCCTGAGTAAGCTGTGTTGTGTTTGTAAAGATTTGCACACTGCACCGAGACCATGCATCAGACTATGATTGTATGGACTCCTATCTGTGTGCCAGAGAAATTGATCGAGCTTGGAGAATTAGGGAGTCATGGCTTTATAAGCAGTGCCTGGACTCTCACCTGCCTCCTGGACATTACCTCCTAATAGAGGCCATTTTTATGCCTCCGCCACGAAGTGGTGCCGGAGGCATTATGTTTTCGGGTTGTCCGTCCGTCCGTACGTCCGTACGTACGTCCGTACGTCCGCTTTCGTTTACGCGATAACTTGAGTAATATTTACTGGAATTTTACCAAACTTGGTCCAAGTATGAAGTATGATGGGGCAATTATTTGATTAGATTTTGGGTGAAATCAGCTAAAGGTCAAAGGTCAAGGTCAAATCTTGAAATTGTATCCGTTTACGCGATAACTCAAGACTGGATGGAGCAAATTTCTCCAAACTTTGTTGGAGGATGATGTATGATGGGACAATTACTTGATTAGTTTTTCAGTGAAATCGGACAGAGGTCAAAGGTCAAAGATCAAGGTCAAATTCTAAAATTTATCTGTTTACGTGATAACTCAAAACTGGGTGAAGCAGCTTTCACCAAACTTGGTCCAAGGATGATGTATGATGGGACAATTAGTTGAGTAGATTTTAGTGACATTGTCAGGAGGTCAAAGGTCAAAAGGTCAAGGTCAAATGCTACAAATGTTGCAATTTCCCCCATATCTATGCAATGCCCGAAGGTATTTTCTTGAAACTTGGTGTGGACATGTACTACTGCGTAAAGATTCTCCAGAGAGAGTTTCATATCATAAGGTCAAAGGTCAAAAGGTCAAAGGTTAGGTGAAAATGTTGCAATATTACTTTTCTCGCAAATGGTTCAATGTATCTTCGTGGAACTTGGTACATATGCATGTATTGTCTGGCAGGGATTATCTAGGGAATTTAGGGGTCATGGATCAATAGGGGTAAAAGGTCAAGGTCAACTCCTCAAAATTTTACTATTTCCCTCATATATTAGTATATACAATGCTTGCATTATTAGTTTCAAAACTTAATACATGCATTACCTAATGGAGATTCTCCGGGAAATTTCCAGCCAGAAGGTCAAAGGTCAAAGGTTAAGGGTCAAAGGCCAGGTTTCAATCCCCCCCCCCAAAAAAAAAAAAAAAAAAAATCTATTTTGTACCGTCATCACACTCTTTCTTCGTACCTTGGAAATTACTCAATGCATAAACTTCCCCAAAATTCCCCAAATTTGTGTACCTGCACTCTTAGAAAATCATAGCAAACCCAGTTCAAGACATTTCTGACAAACCTGTCATTTCAATATTTTACCAGTTATGTGAAACTGTCATGGAGCACATATTGTGAAGATATTGTACTATACGCCTATTGGGAGAATCATGCATTATGGCGGAGGCATCAGTCGCCATAGCGACATTTCTAGTTTGTAAAGCTTCTTGAAATGTTCGGCCAAATATTTGTAGTGAAGCATACGAATTTAAAGTAAGAGTTCACGGTAGGTGAAGTAATTTGAACTGTTATAGAATATCCAAGGTAAGGCAAGTAAAGAATGCAGACACTTGCGAATGTACGTTCAGCATGAATTCGTGTTGGGATTTTGTTATAAGTGCTATGGTTGAACAGAGAGTATTGCTTGTTCTGTTTTGTCTGTTCTTGACATCTAAGTACATATGTAATGATACAAGGAGATTTCTTCATCTCATCATGCCTTTGTTCTCATATGCTAAATGTCTCTAAGGCTTTGTATAACCCTGGGTATGTGGATAAACCAGTTGATATTCCTAAATGGTATGTTTGCGGTGAAAATGAATAGAACTAATCCTGGCTTCACTCTGAGTGACATCCGTGATGTCAGTGGATGTTGGTGATGAAATAGGGTCTTGTTTGTGACACTTGGTTTAAAGTCTGTATGTTGTGAAAGTTGACCAAAGATACTGTGGAAGGGGTCACCTAACTTTTCCTTTTGTGCTATTCCATCATGAATACCCCCCTCATTCTGCGACAGGCGGTGGTGGTGGAGGCAGCAGCAGTGGGGGTAGCAACCAGTATTCCAGTTACGACGCAGCCATCTACTCAGCGGCCACCTCCTACTACCAGCAGCAGCAGACGGCCAAGATGGGCAACCAGTGGGGCCAGGGCTACAAGGGGGGCATGAAGAAAACCCAGCCCCCATTCCAGGCCAACAAGGGCAAGGAGAAGCCCCCACCAAAGCCCACTCAGCTCCACTACTGTGATGTCTGCAAGATCAGCTGTGCAGGGCCCAGGGTGAGAACACTGCAATGCAGGAATTTAAGCATTTCAGTTTTTGCCAAACTGGCATGTATTTTGCCATCCTGCAATTATAGGAATAGACTAGAACATGTCTTTCAGCTAAGATGGTCTGTGGTATTTATATGCAGTAAACAGAGTAGAAATAAGTAGATAATTACTTACATTTATCGTCACATGTCATGTCAGAGGTCATGGACAAATGTCACTATACTTTTGTCCCTTTCCTCTTGAGAGGTCAAAATTCACGTCCTGCTCAACGTGCTGAGGTGTTCCTTTTTACATGTTCTAAAACATATGCCACAAGTTAGTTTATCCTGCAAACTTGCTACAATCTTGATATTCCTGTTGTCAAAGGTTGTCTTCCCGTTTGCAGAAAGTAAGATATCCCCAATGCCTACTGGATTTCTCTGCCTTGCATGATTACTTTGCTTGGTAGAAATGTCTACAGGTACAGGCTTTAATTTGTGGAATCATTCTTCTGTTTATTCCCTCCTGCATGTGAATCACATCATATGGGTACATGCTTCTTTGTTAGCCGAAGAAGACATTGATACAAAATCAGTGAAATTAATGCAACAAGTCTCCTGAGGCCCTTCAATCCCCCCCCCCTTTTTTTTGGGGGGGGGGGGGGATGAGGGGAGAGGGGGGAGGGGGTGTCAGAGTGAGACTTAACAACTTTGCTAAAGGAAATATCACATAGCATGTATTTCCCATTCTCAGTGTCAGCACAACATTCCCTGACCTTAATGACTTTTGTTTCAAAGTTGAATGTTGGGTACATAGTTACCTCCCATGAAGGTGGTGTGTCTGATTATGCGATTGTACTAAAAACAGATAATCATTTAAATGAAGCAGTGCTGTGAACTAAATGTTCATCTTTATTGCCATCATTATCCTTTTGGACAGACTTACAAGGAACATCTAGAAGGGCAGAAACACAAGAAGAAGGAGGCGGCGAGTAAGAGTGGAACGAGTGTCAACCTGCCAAGCAGCAGGTCTGGGGTTCAAGCCTACCGCTGTGAACTCTGTGACGTGTCATGCACTGGGCTGGATGCCTACAACGCCCACATCAGGGGAGCCAAGCATCAAAAGGTGAGACATTTTTCTTCTGACATAGGGAAGGTGGATGAATGAAGAAGGCACTGTTATAGTAAGACCAACACTAATTTGTGTAGTTTATTCAATATTGATACTGCTCTTCCAGAGGGCCTTGTCATTTCTATACATCCAGCATTGCTGGATAACCATTTTTACATCTGGGTCAAGGAACTAACACTGTGTCCAAGGAAATTTGCACCAAGAAGGATACAACCTCTGAATCTCTTCTTTCTGTGTTCTGGCCTTGTGTGTCGTGATGCTCTCATACTCTCATGCAACACTGGGGGTGTCAGTAATGTGTAGTAGCATCGAGATCTCAGCTTTTGGTTCTTGTATCTCTAGAACATTCAGGAACGTGAGAAGAAGATGACAAACACATGTTTGAAAATGATACGATGATACAGTCCTCCGTTACCTAGTAGATAGGTGAGAAGTGTAGTTTCGCTTGTAATGACTTGCTGTGGTGCCTGTTTTGATTCAGGTGCTGAAGTTACACACCAAACTTGGCAAGCCCATCCCGTCCGCAGAGCCCGTGAAGATTGGTAACCAGGCAACTGCGGCTTCCGCTGCCACCGGTAATGGGAAGGCCACTGCTGCTGCTGGCAAGGGGGCAGCCAAGGCCGCTCAACCTGTCAAGAAGATGGTCACTCCAAAGATTACATTTGTTGGTGAGAAGAATGTGTGTCCTCGTAAAATGTTGCTTCTTTCACCCTCATGTCCATATCAGAAGCATAGCCAAGTGATAGCTAAAACTAATTCAATTTGTATAATCTACAGTAGAGACGATAGGTCAGTATGCTGGGCAAATTTTTGCACAAATGCATTCTATAAGGTGGCCTTTTATTTATGGTAAGGGGCCAAGTCATGTGCAAGAGTGTATTGAGATCGACACATTTCATGTGTCTATTGAGTACTATTGATTGAAGCTTGGTTTTAACTGTTTTGTATATTTTGTGGTTTTACCTAAGAGGCCAGTGCTGTCCAGTTCAAAAGTTTGTTTCTGTAACATGGTTGACATCATGTTCTGCATATAAAGATTATGTGTGAATTTTGCTTAAGTTTAAAAAGATGAACATGAACATGTACAAATTTTTGTCAAAGTGCTACCAAATAACAGAGAACTTCTTTCAGTATTAGTCAAATGGCTTTTAAAGGACTAAAGTGGCACCTTAGAACTGCTGTTTCTAGCATATTTATTCATATTTCCTCCTGCAGGTGGTAGTAAACTGACAACCACTGGTACTGCTGAGACTGAGAAGAAGGTGGACACCAAGGCAGGCTCTACCGCCAGCAAAGCCCCAACAACTGCTGCCACTCCGGCTCAGAGTGAAGGTGCAGAATGCTTGAATTTTGTTATATGTACGGAAAGAAAAAGCTAGGGAACTCCACTTTGAAAACTGCACTGTTATTTTAAGGAGAGATGTATGTTCTTGTTCTCATAGCGATAGAGAATTACTCAATTCACTGTGATCATTCAATTGAAGCATTTTTGGCTCACTTCGCATGTAGACTTCTTGAGCATGTTTCATATCACCATGTGTTTTCTGTTCTTTGACTTCTTCATAAGTGAATTGTACCTCCACAAGATAATTGGTTCTTCCATTTGCCACATGTTGAATGAAAAGTGTTCTCATTCAATATACAACATTGAAATAATGAGAGAGCTGTAGACAAAACTTATACATGCAGGCATAATGCATGGGTTTTGTATTGAAAACTAGATGAAATCATATCACACTCGTCTCTGCACAAAAGAATTTTTAAGTATTAACTTCTTGTGATACTGCTGTAATGTGCTTCAGATTTTCTAAATGGAGTTTTTGGTCTTGCGGTCAAAGATTTCAAGGACATGAAAATGTTCTCTTTATTCAAGGCATAATGAATCATTTGACAAAACCTCATCTAGTGTCGTAAAAGGATGCTCTTAACTAGAACAGTGTTGGTCTACTGTGTGGTGTACTGTGTGTGAATGACACAATGATTGCTGTTTCTCCCCTTGGCTGCCCACAGAGAAGGACGACCCCATGGATGTGGAGAAGGACATCCAGCCTGTGGGTGAGGACTACATCGAGGAGCTGAAGAATGACGACGGCAAACTGGTCAGCTTCAACTGCAAGCTGTGCGAGTGCCAGTTCAACGACCCCAACGCCAAGGAGATGCACATGAAGGGACGCAGGCATCGACTCCAGTATAAGGTCAGTTGGGGAACGGTAACATCTCTCTCTGTCTGCATGCCTCGTGCACACAGCAACTATTCAAATTGGGATGCTATAAATGTAAGGCTTACTAATTAATGGAACTCTTTGCAAGCATCTTTGGTGGCAATGCTTTATTCAAGATGGGTACCTAAAATATTACCAATATTCCTGTTATAGCCCTTTTACTCTAGGAAGATCAAGCATACTAAAGACTTCACTGTCTTGGTATCATTGAGACTTGCTACAGTGTGATTTCATCGTCATGAGCGATTGTTTTCACATCGCAGATAGTAAGATATCCTCATTACATTTGGACTACTGTAAAAGTGAATATTTTCACGCGACTAATTTTTCGCGCTAGGCCGGGTCAGAAGAGTTTCGCGTGTTTTTAATTCCGCGGAATCAAGACATCACGCACAGGAACGTATGGCAAGCAAAAATATTCGCGTGTTTTTATTTTCGCGCTAGTTTCTGGTTGCGCGAAATGCGCGAAAATTTCAACACCGCGAAAATTTCCACTTTTACAGTATTCTGCCTCAGGACAGATGTGTAGGCATGTTTTAGTTTTAAAATGTAGATTGCAGGAGATGATGAACATTCCCATATATAGGAGCAAAATTCTAGTATCTGCATATCTGTTTTCAGCAACTTATCAGTGGTTTGACTGTAAATTGATGTAAGTAATCAATTACTACAAAGAACTCTCAGCAGAAGATGACAAAAGCATGAAAGTCAGTGATTTTGAGTACGCAGCGAGATGATGTTTAATGGTTGCATGTCCGTGTCACTGAGCAGAAAAAGGTGGATCCCAGCTACCCGGTGGACATCAAGCCCTCTGCCCGCTCCCGCAAACTTCAAGAGGACAAGCTGAGACGACAGATGGCCAAGGAAGAGTTCATGAGGCAGAGACAGGAGGAGTTCCAGTGGAGAGAGGAAATGAGGTGAGAAGGAGGAAAGGGGGATGGTGTGCAAGTTGTAATGTATCATTTTACTTTCACCTGTCTTCATGTATGTGACTGTGCATCACAAAACCAACAAAAAGTCACACGCCCTGATTTTACGTGAGGACTTTCGTGAGTTTTTCCAAGTGTTTTCTGCAAGAGCAATCCTTCTACATAGTTCTGAAGTTTGGAATTTTTCAACGATACACTTGAACACTTTTTTTTTTTGTCCCCGCCGAACGAGTTCGAGCAGGGGTCCGTCCGTGCGTCCGTGCGTCCGTCTGTGCGTCCGTCCGTGCGTCCGTGTGTGCGTCCGTGTGTGATCAAAATGTTGCTACTTCTCTGTCATTTATGAGCCAATTTTGATTCTGTTTGCTTTATATGATAGCACTACATGGGAGCTTTAAAACTTCTACACAGAATTTCAGTTGTGACCTTTGACCTTGACCTTTGACCTATATTGTACATTTTGCTACAAAATGCTACTCCTTCGCCATTTCTAACCCGATTTCGATTCCGTTTGCTTTATGTGATGGCACTAGGTGAGGGCTTCAAAACTTCTACACAGAATTTTGACCTTTGACTTCTTTGACCTTTGACCTTGATTTTTGACCTATATTGTACATTTTGCTACAAAATGCTACTCCTTCGCCATTTCTAACCCGATTTCGATTCCGTTTGCTTTATATGATGGCACTAGTTGAGGGCTTCAAAACTTCTACACAGAATTTTGACCTTTGACTTCTTTGACCTTTGACCTTGATTTTTGACCTATATTGTGCATTTTGCTACAGAATGCTACTCCTTCGCCATTTCTAACCCGATTTCGATTCCGTTTGCTTTATATGATGGCACTAGTTGAGGGCTTCAAAACTTCTACACAGAATTTTGACCTTTGACCTTGATTTTTGACCTATATTGTGCATTTTGCTACAGAATGCTACTCCTTCGCCATTTCTAACCCGATTTCGATTCCGTTTGCTTTATGTGATAGCACTAGGTGAGGGCTTCAAAACTTCTGCACAGAATTTTGACCTTTGTCTTCTTTGACCTTTGACCTTGATTTTTTACCTATATTGCACATTTTGTTACAAAATGCTACTTCCGGCGGGGACATATATTACGCCTACTTTTCCTTGTTTTTCTTAGAGTATAGTGATTACATATGTCATAGAGGCCCCCTTTTATTTCTTGAAAATCTTTTATCACACTCTTCACTTGAAACTCTAATACCTTGTGAAAGAATGATGGTAAAGCTTTAAAAGTTGTTAGTAGTTGTGGATAGAATATGTTGATAGAGCATGCTCAATTTCAGCTAAATCTAATAATCCCTCCATAGTTGTTGCTGTAGTGTTTTACATCCTGTTTTTTGGTTCCATTCATTGAACAGCTAGCACAGCTTGATGGCTTAAGCACTTGAATGGACCCTATACTCTAAAGCCTCTTTTATCAGTATGCACTTTTCCAGAGTGTGGCTTTCTTCCCAATGTCTAGTTAGGTTAGGAGAGTCCATTTGAGTTGAGTTACACATCATGTTAAAGCCTAAAGTCTGCTCATGAACTTATGAATAATTCCGTGATAACCTGACATTTATTTTACGTAGAGCTATTTCAATTTTTAGTTAATTCCCTTGTGTTTGAGGAGAGTTGTGTAATGAAACGCACTGACAGAAGTGCTGAATTTGCATGCCTTGATGTGCAGAAATTTGTAAATTAATCACAAGTATCAATTGCCCTCTTGTATTAGACCTTGGATCAAGTGGATCAAGTAGTTAGCCTCGGATCAAGGAATGTGTTGTTCATTTTATTTGACCTGGTACAGTTCTTGCCCATTAACTCTGCAAACTTGCTACAGTCGTGATGCCACCATCATTACAGATTGTCTTCCCGTTTGCACAAAGTAATATATCCCCAATGCCTTCTGAACGTTTTTCGCCTTGCTCAGCTATCATGCTTGGTGGAAACTTCGTCAGGTACAGCAAAAAATGTAAAACATTCATTTAAGCCTGAGCCATTTAGTATTGGTGAAGTATGTTGTGTTTAAGGGTTGTCAGTCTAAGAATGCAGAGTTATGCTTGTGGTATCTACTAAAAGTTTTGATTTTAAAAAAATGAACCAAGTAGTATACTTGTAACCATATGATGGCTGTGTTTGCTGTCAGTATTTTTGTTTGAGATGATTATAAGCTCATGAGCTTAAGTTTACGTCTGTCACCAGTATTGCCAAATTGACCTCAGACATTAACAGTTAGTGCTTTACCAATCAGTTAACCTGGACATGTTGAGATACATCATCTCTTCAGCCAATGAAAGAGCCATCTCATGTTAATTTCCTGTCTGTGCACATTTTGTTATCCTTGTGTAGGCGTTATGAGGAGGACTTGTACTGGCGTCGCATGGAGGAGGAGCGCTACTGGGAAGAGCGCAGGCGATTTGAGAAGGAGATGGAGTACTTTGAATGGCAGCGTCGTCGTGGTGTCCACCTGCCCCGCCCCTTGCCACCCAAACCACCCATCCCTGCGGAGGCGTCCGCCATGCAGGTGAAGCGCGCGGAGACAGAGATCGACCGCCACGTCATGGCAAAGCACGGCGCCATCTACCCGACAGAGCAAGAGGTATGCTGAGAGAGACCAGTGAGGGAAAAGGTTCACTACAAGCAAGATTCATTATGGTGTTATCGGGATCAGAGATTACTTGAATATGCATATGCTTCAAGATGTTTTGTATACAATAGATTACAACAATGTTTGGTTATGCTTTGAACACCTGGCGGTGTGTGGTAAGCCCTAAGTGGGCAATGCTCTTTCAGAATGATATTTGGTCACTTGAGGATGAGAAGTTGCGTCATGAAACTCAAATTGCACAGTTAGCTCATATATTTACTGTACCACATGTTTTGTGGAAGAAATCACTCTTGATTGATCCTGGAGGGGAAAAAGAGCATGATGCATGATCCCTTTCAGGACCACAACTTCACACAACATCATTGACAAATGGTGCTGTATAGCTGCTAGTTGTATGAACAGTTAATGTTAGTCATAGGCCTATATCCTAGTTTTAGGTGACAGAATGAGTTTCTAAAGCATAGTCATTTGGACTAAAGGGGGCTGGTAAACTTTGGAGATTTAGGGTGCAAACTTGCTACAATCTTGGTGTGACCATCATCAAAGGTTGTCTTCCCGTTTGCAAAGAGCAAGATATCCCCAATGCCTTTGGGTCTTTCTGCCTCACATTCTTCCTGTTGTTTGGTAGAAACTTCCTTAGGTACATGTGTAATTTGTATGTAGCATCTCTGTGTCCACCATCCACATTTGCCAAGCCCTCCTGCATGCTTTTCTTAACCCTTATGTGTGTATATGCTTATCTTGCCTTTGCCGAGCCCTCCTGCATGCTTTTCTTAACCCTTATGTGAGTATATGCTTATCTTGCCAAGTTTTTCCATCCCCATTCAGTAATCAAATCGACAGCACTCGAAATACCCACCAACCATCAGTAATTTGCTGCCATGTCCTTCCCACCAGCAAATCAAACCGTTCATGGCTACGATATTTTGTTACTCACTTGTGCCCCTTTGAGTAGATTTGTGTCTCCTCAAAAAGTGATTTTGACCCAAATTTCATGAAATCCGAGACCTGCATTAAAACTTGACTCTGTCCAAGAAGAAGGCCAAGGTGACACCATTGGGATTAGGTAATCTTTGACCATTAAATCTATACTGCCCAGACATCTGTGCTAATCAACAAACAAAGCACTCCAGCTTGTATGTCAATTGGCGAACGAAGCACAGTCAGGGTTTAACACCTTGTGGATAGGAAGACTTGTTTTAATGTTTGTGCAGTATATCATGGGTGAAAAACACATGCTGTTTGGGCTTCATCTGTATGAAGTGTTACTAGGTAGGTGACTCAGTATCAGATTTTTATGCCTCCGCAACGAAGTGGCCGGAGGCATTATGTTTTCGGGTCGTCCGTCCGTCCGTCTGTCCGTCTGTCCGTCCGTCCGTCCGTCCGTCCGTCTGTCCGTCCCGTTTTGTTTTTGTCGATATCTCAAGAACCGTGCGGTGGTTTTGCATCAAACTTGGTATGAGGGTATATCCTTGGGGGATAATACTTTGTGTGGATTTTAGGGTCACTGGGTCAAAGGTCAAAGGTCACAGGTTATTTTGTGAAATTTCATGTTTTTCTCCATATCTCGCAAATGGTTCAAGGTATCTTCATGGAACTTAGTATATATGCTTGTACCGATGGGCAATGATTATCTAGGGAAGTTGGGGGTCATGGGTCAAAGGTCAGGGGGGTCAAAGGTCAAGGTCAACTCCTCAAAATATCACTACTTTCCTTAAAATGCAATATGCCTGAAGGTTTTTTTTTTTTTTTTAACTTGATGTATGGCATTCATTACCCAATATATATTTTTGGGAAGTTTCTTGCCGAAAAGTCGAAGGTCAAAAGGTAAAAGGTCAAGTGAAAGTGCTAAATTGCACTTTTTCCTCCATATCTCGAAAGTAACTCAAGGTATCATCATGAAACTTACATATTTATGCATGTTCAACCTAACAGTGATTCTCTTTGGAACTGTGAGGTCAAAGGTCAAAGGCCAGGTTTAGATAATGCTATTTTCCCATTTGATACTGAAATTATGCTTTTTCTCAATACCTTGAAAATTACTCAATGCATAAACTTATAAAAGGGTCAAAAGTCAAGTAAAAAATCATCAGTTCCCCAAATACCTGCACTCTGACATTTTAATCATTCATCCAATTGAACCTAGTTCTAGGAAAGTGAACATTCAGCACATTTGTGTCAAACCTGTCATTTTAATATTTTGCCACTTGTGTGAAACTGTCATCACACATTGTCAAGACATTGTACTATAGACCTATTAGGAGAACCATGCATTATGGCGGAGGCATATCAGTAGCCGTAGTGATATATCTAGTTATAAATCTTGTGATAAGGATGAAGTGTTGTGACTTTGATTGAGTAGACTTTTGGAGGACGGGTTGCTATAAACTCACTTTTAGGCAAGTAAAAAGGACAGGGGCTTGTCTGTATAAAGTGTGAGACTCTTAACAAAATTCTCATTTTGGCAAGGGAAAGGACAGCTTCATGAATAGATAAACTACTGCATGCATGATTGACTTGCTTCCAGTGTTTTGTAAAATGAAAGGGATGAAAAAAGGTTATCCCCCTTTTCTTTTCTTTATGCCACAGCTTCAGCTGGTGCAGAACATGGTGTCCCAGCTGGAAAAATCTCTCAAGGGTGTATCGGATCACATCGCTGAGGAGGACAACCCCAAGGCCAAGGAGCCAGCCAAACCCGAACCAGCCAAGGAGCCTGCAAAGGAGGCAAGCCCGGAAGCAGCCAAGGACGGGGCCAAGGAGGCAGGAGCTGCCGACATGAAAGACGAGTAAGTTGCCCTGATACTGCTTGCTGTTCGTTCCTCGGCTCAAAAGATTTTACTTCCTTGACTGGTGTAAACTGCAGGACATGAAAAGAAAATGTGAAGATGCTGGTGAAAAACAGGAGAAAATTTTTTTTTTTCTTTCAGACATGCCCCTTTGTTTTGCTTTGAGAGAAATTGCATGAAGTATGCATTCTTTTCTCATATAATAGTTTGCCAAGCTGTATTGCAGAGATCAGAATATTACACTGAAATACAGTTGGACTTGAGGTTAGAGTTCATGTATCTAATGCCAGAGATGCCGTACATTAAGATTTGCTGACTTTTTCTCTATTGTGTGTATCCCATTTTTCAAATCAACCATATGTGCACATGCAATCCCAGATGGGAGGAATCTATCTAAACATACAGGGGTCAAAACTCTATTGAAAACTAACTTCATGGCCTGCACACTGCACCGAGACCGCACATCAGACTATGATTGTGTGGACTCCTATCTGTGTGCCAGAGAAACTGATCCAGCTTGGAGAATTAGGGAGTCATGGCTTTATAAGCAGTGCCTGGACTCTCACCTGCCTCCCAGACATTCACTCTTTGAGAATTTGTTTGACAAACCCGTTGTTCTGAGTAGGTCTTAGTAGTATTTGTAAGCTGTTATTAAACTTGTGTGTAGGCTGAATTCTTCACTGTATATTTCTTTGAAATTCCTGTCTTGTGATTATGGAAGTTATCACAAATCTTCCGGGGGGGGGGGGGGGGGGGGGGGCATAAAGTTAATGGTCAAGATCAATGAGCTTTATCAAAATGTAACTGAAGGGCTATGTGCATGTATGGTACATGTAGTGTTTGCTTGAAAAACAGGTGCATCCTTACTGACTGCATAGCAATCAAGTTGCTGTATGATATTTCAGAGTGGATGGCATCTTATAAGTGCTTCTGAGATTTTGCATGTCTGCTGTTCACAGACCTAATCATCGGGAAAATATGGTTAGTCTGTGTTCATTTGGCATGAAATTTTGAAGTCACTATCTTTACCTGTTGCCCTCTCCTTGCTCTGTATCTGTCACAGGTTGAAGGAACTTGGCCCTCCTCGTATGCTGAAGGGAGTGTTGCGTATTGGTGTCCTCGCCAAGGGATTGCTGCTGAAGAACGCCCTCAACATGGGCATCGTGGTGCTGTGTAACGAGAAGCCGACACGCACACTTCTGGAGCGCATCGCCAATCTTCTCCCCAAGCAGCTTCAGGTAACAATTCATTTCAAATTCAAAAGGTCACATGATGCTTGAAGGTCACCATGATTTCAAATGAGAGTTTTCTATAGCCGTGCCGACTGCCCAGTGCATTGACTATGCTGTTGCATGGTGGTAACAGCAAACTGAGTGAGCTTGTCTAGAGTGCCTGGAGCAATTGGCAACACACATTTCTGTATTTCTGCCATTTCTCCATGAGAAGATATTGATTTGATGAACGAGACAGTATCATGCAACATGTGATAATAGCCTATGAAGCACATTGAAATTTTAAACAAGTCTGAAATGTGCTTTATAGAAACCAGTTACTAGTATTATTATTATAATTATAATTATAAGCAAAAACTAATCTTGGGGTACTGTAGAAGACTGCCAATGACCCCCTATCATCACATAAAAGCAAGGTGAAGGATATGTCCAGCAATGAGAGAAGCAAGATTTGGTACAAAGATACATTGTGTCTGAAGAAAATGTGCAATTCCAGGTCATGAAATTTGAAATGGTATGAATGACCTCTACCTCTGTGATTCATTTCTGACAGTTATATCAAGTATATCCGATAACTTTATACATTGTGCAGGAAATCACTGACGATAAATACGAGATCCGTCTGTGTGTGGAGGAGGCTGCGCTGATCATCTCCAAGGAGCCCAGCATGACCATGAAGGTGTCCCTCACCTCCCCAGCCTTCAGGGACCAAGCCGCTGCAGAGGCTGGTAAGTTTTGGACTGGTGGCAGCCATGGCTTACTGCACCGATCACCATGCTGTTTGTATTCAGATCACTGCACTTCTCAGGCCCCTATCACAAACATTCACTGAGGGGATTTCCTCTCCAGTGTACTAAGGGGATCTCCCTCTGGTGCACAGAGGGGATTTCTCATCAGAGCACTGATTACAGAATACATTTTGTATTTCCAGCCGTGGAACTCTTGCTTCTCAGATCAGCAAATTGAGTCAGCAAAATCTACTGTGCTGCACCATTCAAAATTCCTTTCAGTAACCTTTTTTCCCCCTGCAAATAAACTTGTACAATTGCCAAGAATTAAATCTTTGTGACATGTATGCTTTTGAGAAAACCTTGATGAGATATTTTTGATGAGTTCCAACTTTTTAGTAGATTTGTGAAAACATCAAAAGTGAACAAAGTTTTCTGTATGTGCTTAATGGCAATAAACCTGGAAGTATTTTTTTTTCAGGGTTTTTCTTTGATATTATTGATTTGTTTGATGTTATAAGAAAGTGCCTTAGATAAGACTAAATTAATGTGATATGGGCTCTATGGAGTGCAGACGGTTGGCAATGTCCACTCAGCCAAATTTGCTGTTTGATACTTTCTCAAAAATCCTCATGCAGAGGGACAAAATCTTGATTCTTTATACCAGTTCCAGTGGTATATTATTGACATAGTGATTTTCATTCATAGATATATTTGCAAGCACTTATTCAAACAGTATTTTAGGTGGACTTTGTATCATGTTGTATTACCGGTAATTGATATTTTTGAAGGCCCCCGTTTTTCAATATTTGCACGGAGAAACTTCAAATCCTCACAACAAACTGGAAGATTTTAATCCTGAAGAAAATTGAAGGAAAATTAAGAAAACTACTCAGAAGCAAGTGCATTTCTAGTCATGGGATATACTGGAATGTGAACATGTTTTAGTATTGTTGTATTTGGTGATGGCCAGTTTTGAATGAATGATGGTTTCTTGTTTCTTTCTTTGCTTTGAAAAAAAAAGAAGAAAAACCAAAGATGTGTTTGTTTCGAGTTCTTTTCTCTGTGCAAAGCCTTCTACTCCATACAGCCATTCGTAAGATACGACAGGTCGGCAGCTTTGTGGAGGATTTTTGATCATCCTCGGGCCTGCCGGCAAGAAAGGGTTGAGTCGGCCGATAGGATGACCCCACATGGCTGGACACTAGTGCATGCATAAAAGATGAAATAAAGTACACCAAAGTGAAATACATCTAACTAATACAGAGTTTGTTGATTAAACTTGATGTCAAAGTCAGGCATATGATTTGATAAAAGTGCTTTACACTGTACTCAAATCCCCGTTATCAATCCCAATCATTTACCTCTTACTGTTAAAATGTTTGTTATGAAATACACTTAAAATTCTTATTTGCAAAACTTGTAGAACTGTCCTTATGCAACAGAAAGCTAATGTTTGAATTTTATAATTGCTTATCCACATGATCCTCATAACTTGAGAAATAAGGCAAAGGATAATTGCATTTATCATTAAAAATATATAAATAAGTAAAAAGAAATATACACACAATGTGCTAAGGGCAGAAATGAGAAAAGGAAAACTCATTAAAAGTGCTGAAATAAAAAATAAGTCAGCTGAGCATGCAAGGAATCTAACCACTGAAGCTGTTCCAAGTTCAGTAGCTTACTCATAATTGCTAGCATGCACACAGGTCCTGGCCTTGGAGTCCAGTCCGCCAGACCGACTCCCCTCTGACCCCTTTATGACCCCTGACCTGCGTTTGGAGGGCGCATGGTGGAAGGGGTGAAGGGGTCAACTTGCTCTGGCGTCCCTGGTCCGAGGTTCATTATTCATGTGGTCAAACACCCATCCCTGCCATCCAATGTTATGCCTAGATTCGGCCCGAGACCCTCCGGATGTACTGGACAGGCAAAAATGCCTGGAAGCTCTTGCAGCGTTACGACATGCTAAGTGGTTCCAGGTTCGATATTCTCAACCCATTTGATATATATGTTGTCTATTGTGTGCATCTGTGTGTGTGTGTGTGTGTGTGTGTATGTGTGTTTGTTCTGTGTGTGAAATTACTTGTGTTGTGAAGAGTGAACTGATTGTGGAACTGTACCAGTGCAGTGCATGTGATAGAAATTTGTGCCAAATTTGTGAGGCAAAACTTATCTCCAAGAAACCCAGAATTACAGTACAGGATGATGATTAGTGACTTATGATTTTGATTAAAAAAAAACAAACAAAAAAACTTGGTCATAGAATGTCAAGATAATGATATCAGCAGTGCATTCTCAGCAGAAATCCTGAGAAAAAGCCCTAATTTTTTAACAGAAAATACCAATATGTCTACACCACACCTTCTTATTGTTGCTTGCATTTATAAAAGACATAAATGACCCCCATACATTTAGCTCTCTTGACAGTTTCCCATCGTAAAATACACAAATTCATGATGTAGATGAACAAGTCAATGAACTCTATATATAATGGGAGAAACAAACAGTTCAAGTCATTGTGAAAAAACTGTGTTAAAAAACAAAGATGCGAGACTGAGTGTTTTAGTGATGCTTGTCAAATAGTGATGGTGAGTATTTGTGGTAGGTTGATTGTACTTGAGGAGTTCAGTAATAACTTTTCAGTGCAACCAGGCACTGAAGAGACGTAGACATGTCATCTGTTGAGTTCCAGAAGGATGTTTAGTCTGCACATACACTCATACATACAGTGATTGGAGATATGACTTTCTGCTTCTCAGGAGATGACTTGTCAAGTGATAGGGCCCTCTTATGCCTCTATGCAGTATAACAGTTTGTGTGAAAATGTTTCCCTCTTGCATGTGTACATAAAGACTTCTACTAAACCCTCTTTAGGTCGTATGTGACATGGTAAGAATATAGAAAATAAAGTACACTATGTTTACTGTGCTGGAGTTAGTTTCGGTAACAAAAGCATACTGTGGCTACTTTGCTGCAAGCTAGAATTTGCGGGCAATTTCCATATTCATTAATCATGTGTCAGCTTCGTGTTCTGATGTGAAATGTATTAGATGCCTCTGTTTGAATTTACCCGACACACCTAGTAAGCACTGCTTTTACAATCATATCTGTATTTGATCCAGAGCTCATCTGTTAGTAGCTAGGTAAGTGAGAATATGATAAAAAAAAACAAACAACAAAGCAGATCAGATTCACATTGCCCTTCTGCATGTATCCTCTCTGCCATCTGAATTACTGCAGTTGTCAAAATTACCTTAGCCTATGATGCTATGTTTTGGCCCGCTTTGGATGTTACGTCAAGTGTGTTCATAGATCATCTCATTGTAGAGATGCTATGTGTTTAGGATGACTATGAGAAACGTACATCTTCTTAACATGGTTGGTAAGTGATTGTTATATGTAGCACATCTAAGATTAGGCATCATGTTGGTAAAGTTTATTTAGGAGTAAAGGTGGCTTAAATGATAGCAGCCAGATTGTGAACATCGCTTTCCTGAAGTTAGCATAAACTTTATTCTTTATTCCTTTTTTCTTTAATCATTCATTGGTGTTGACATAAACTTTTCATGGCAGTTCATTGGACTAAAACTGTGCCTCCCTTTATTCCTCGGTTCCTGTGCTTGTCACTAGGCTAGAGCAGGAGGTCTTCAGTCTTGTGTGGTCATCATCCGTGTTCTGAGGGATCTGTGTGAACGTGTGCCAACCTGGGCCCCTCTACGAGGATGGGTAAGAGCCTTAAAGTAACAACCCTTATGTTTAAAGGGATGGTATAATTTCGGTTGAGATGGGGATTCAGGTTTTAACTTTTTCCAAGATAATTAGAAAACCACTTACATGAAGTATTAAAGAGCATACAATTCTGAGAGGAATGGAAAATTTATTTGATGAAAATCTGTTTTGAAATTGCCGAGATGTCCAAAAACAAAAACTCTAACCAAAGGTGGGACCCACTTTTTATTAGGACCGCTTTGTCTTACTGTGAATTTGTGTATCAGCCATTTCAAAACTTGATTGTCATTAAATAAACTTTCAGTTCCTCTTAGAATTTTATGCTCTTTAATATTTCATGTAAGTGGGTAAAAAGTTAGAATCTGAATCCCCATCTCAACCGAAACTGTACCATCCCTTTAATTTGACTCGCATGAGTAGATTGATATCAAACAAGATGTTATGAACAGTGGAAACATTTCATGAAAAGATGGGATATGAAATTTACAAAGGCAAGGACTGTTAAATCTGTAATTTTCACAAAAAGTGATGTCAGTCACAGTCACACATACAGACGAAATGAGCTAATGTTATTGACTCACAGTGCTCCCACGGTCTTACACAAATGTTGATGTAATTTTTTTCTCTCTCTTTATCAAGTATCTACAGTTAGCTAAATTGTTGATGCCAACAATTATTTTGGAATATTTTTATGCACCAACCAATGTGAGAGCATTTTTACAAGCGAGCATTCTTGGGGATAAGCAGGAAATACGCCCCCCACTCTCTATTAAGCCATCTGAGACAATGTTAGATAATTGAAATGATCTGGTAGTTCTTGTATGTATGGCATTGAGTCTCCAGATCCATATGCTTTATAGCGATTATTTCTCTTCCCACTTTGCTTTGTGTAATCAGCCGCTGGAGCTGCTGTGTGAGAGAGTGATAGCCAGTGCCGGCCAGCCCCTGGGCCCTGGGGATGCCCTACGCCGAGTCTTTGAAGCCATCGCTGGAGGATTTCTGCTGCCAGGTACGTGCCGAGAATTAAGCAGCGACCGTAGAATACAGTCACATGACCTGTATATTGGGCAACTGTCTGCAAACTTAGCCCTATTTCGTGTGTGTTAACGGCTAAAAAAACATTTATTCATTTATCTACAGTTCTCGGTGAGGGGAAGGAAAGAACATTGTGTGTAATAGAAGAAAAAAAAAATGTAGTTGTGCCAGCGCTTGGCTGCCTTTCTTTGATGAATCTGTTTTTGATAGATTATAGCACACTGCACCGAGACCACACATCAGACTATGATTGTGTAGACTCCTATCTGTGTGCCAGAGAAACTGATCCAGCTTGGAGAATTAGGGAGTCATGGCTTTATAAGCAGTGCCTGGACTCTCACCTGCCTCCCAGACAATCCCTATTTTCTGTGTTTTATGTTTTTGTGATGTTCAAAAATAGATATAGCATGAAGATGTTCATGCAAAGTATATGCCACATTGATAAACCCTTCACAAGAAAAAACCTAAATCATGACTTTAAATTGCATATGTTGATATGTGTAATTTTTTTTGTTTGCATCATTGGGCTGCTTTTATGTCTGTTTGTGTGCCACTCTTAAAAGGTTACTTGGCAGCTATACCAGAAAGCTAATTTCAGCCAGTTCATGTTTGGAGCAGTGCATGGATAAATCAAAATCTTAACTGTATGAGAATTCATTTAGCAGTGCACACTGAATGAATGAAAGCACTATGCCTTGTCGGTACACTGCCAAGGGATGACCTTATATTGGGTTTGCATCTAACTAACCTTTATATTGTGTGATGATTCAATTCTTTTGCACCACAGCATAAATGAGTGAATAATGAAACTTTTGCGTACTTTTAAAAGGAAGAGAGCATGCAAGAATGGTGCATGTGATTTTACGCCACTTGATTTGGGGGTGGGGTGGGGGGGGGGGGGGAACAGGACAGCTGTGATGTCATAATGTTTGATAATGTCATAATTGATGATGTCATAATGTTCATAGCATGTTTGATGATGCCACAATGTGCAATGTTCACAGGGGGCCCTGGACTCTTTGATCCTTGTGAGAAGGACGAAACGGACGCCCTGGTCCACCTCACCTCACAGGAATGTGAAGACATCACTGCTAGTGCCCAGGTGAGCAAGCAGCGGAGAGATCAAGCCAGTTTCTTCAAGTCATTAAAAGTTTCCGACATATTAAAGACACTGCCTAAAATCAAACTGCAGGAATATTTCCAACATCAATCGATATGCCCTAGGTTGTTTTCTTCTTCAAGGCATTAAAAGTGATCAACCTGCAAAATGGTCTGTAGACTTGAAGGGATTAATCGCTGTGTTGTAATTGTGACTACCTCAGTCTTCGGACTTGAAGGGAGGGATTGACCACTGCAGTGCAGTTTTATGACTACCTCAGTCTTTATAAGGATTGACCACAGCAGTGTAATTGTGACTATCTCCATCTTTGCACTGCAGTTGTGAATATACCTTAGTCTTTAGACTTTCAGAGATTAATTAACTGCAGCAGTGTAACTGACAACCTCAGTCTTTGGACTAACATATTCCCTTTGTCACGAGTGAATCACTTGATGACATTTTAGTTTACAATACTTAGGGGTAGACTGTAAGTTTAAGAAAAGCCCATGCTCTGTGGTTTTTTTTTTTTTTAAGTTTATATCATGCAGACATTAATGACTGAATGGATCCCTACGTCCCTACCTTTTTTGATGTACACAGTTGTTGGTGATAATGACATTACATACATTATTCCTTGTTTACTTTTGTTTCGTCTTCCCTCCTAGCACGCCCTGAGGCTGATTGTGTTCCGCCAAGTCCACAAAGTGCTTGCCATGGAGCCCATGTACTCGCAGAACCGTAACTTCATCCGCAACCGTCGCAACGCCCGCAAGCGTCGACGCGAGGACACCGAGGGAGGTGACAGTGCTGATGGTAAGCATATTTTGCTGGTGACTTGCAGTAGGGGTTGTCTACCAGTGCACCCTTCCCTGTGTGTTGTGTTATGGTGCAGAAAATTTGGCAAAAGGATCATTGCTCAAATGCTGTTCTCATGTTGAAATGCAATGTAAGTTGTTTAATACCCCCATTCCGCAGAGATTTTTTTTTCTCATCGATTACTTGTCGGAAGCAAATTATGTTGCTTCCGACCACCCACCAAAGTGTATCGTATCACAGTCTGATAAGTCTGACTTGGTTGGTCGACTATCAGGTGAGTGTCAGACATGTGTCGCTCGTGATCTTCATCGGACGATCTTGCCTCATCAGATCGCTGCCTGACATGTCTGACACTGACCTCATAGTTGACCAACACAAGTCGTATTCATTGCACTGTGATCCGATTTTCTTCGATGGGTGGCTGGAATTGATAAACTTTGCTTCCAATGAGTGACCGATGACAGAAAATCTCTGTGGAATGGGGGAATAAGATACAAAGGTGCCCAGTCTTTCATGAAATTTTATCACAAGTGTCTTTAGGCGATTGATTTTTTTTAAGGTAATGAGAAGAGGTAGTGGCACAATTATTTGTATCTATTAATTCAGAGGACATGTATGCATTCCTCTTGTTAAAGGTAGGGGATACCTTTTACAGACCTCCCAAAATGCAGCAAAACATTAACTATGAACCTCAGGGGACTTGTTTAGGCCACTGCTGAGAAATTTGAAAGTCAACAGTTATCTGCAATTTGAATAATGCACAAAACTCACCTACTCAGTGGTTCTGTGTGTCAGCCACACTTGAGCCTTTTTGTTGCAGTCTTCTGTATTTTTTATCTATAAACACAAATCTAAAAGTATAAGAGCTGATGTAATAACATATAGAGTGTGTGGCAAGAATGTATATAGAAATGTTTGTAAGTTTTGATGAACTTTCTTCATAAAATATACATGATGGACACGCATGCAGTGCATGGGTCTGCAAAGGTAGCCTAGTAATGTACTGGAATTTATGGTGAGCCCCGAAAAAAATTCAATTCAAAATCTAATGGTCAATAAAAATGTACTAAATGTTACCTTCCACTTTCAATACTTTATGGGAGTTTCTAAAATGATACTCTCTTCAACATACCACTGTATTTATACAACTCTTCATTTGAGGCATGCAAATTGGCTTCCCTACCTTTAAAGCTTTACTAATGACAAGTTCATCCAGAGCAAACAATACCACAGTTGAGTTGCACACTGCACCGAGACCATACATCAGACTATGATTGTGTGGACTCCTATCTGTGTGCCAGAGAAACTGATCCAGCTTGGAGAATTAGGGAGTCATGGCTTTTTAAGCAGTGCCTGGACTCTCACCTGCCTCCTAGACAAAATGAAATAATGCTGAACAAGACAAAGTAAAGTGTACGACAGAATTTAAGTCGCATACCGGTATGCAACCTATGCTCTGAATGTTGCTTTCGCCGACTACTGAAAAAATGTTATATCTATGTTGAACTCATTTGGTGCCATTGTGTAGGGGATTCCCCAGCATCCAAATACATGTTTATTTTTATTTACATGATGAATCCTGTACTTCGGTAACCTACAACCTCTCATCTTGAATCTCCAGATAAATCTGGTTCTGGAGGATTAACATTTTTGTTGGTTGAACAATTCATTAGGTACTTAGAGGAGTATGGAAAATTTGAAAAGAGAGAGTTGTGTGTTTTTTTGTTTGTTTGTTTTTTTTTTTTTTTGAGGGGGGGGGGATGGTCACAGGACTGTTAGTGTTGTCAATCATATGTTTGCTTAGTTGTTGGTTTTTGTTTCTTAAATCTCGGGAACATCATACATCCCCTCTCTGAAAAACAAAAACAAAAACAAAAAACAAAAACAAAAATGAGAAAGGACGTTTGAAAACCTGTTTCCATGTTGCTTTTGTTAGTTGTATTCTTCAGACTTTGACAAGGCCTTTTAAATAATGCTCTTAATGATTTCCTGTCCCAGCAGGTGAAGGCAAGAAGGATAAGAAGGAAGGAGATGGTACAGCTACCGGAATGGACATCACCGCAGGAGAGGGTGCAGGAACTGAATAACTCCACTCCCCACTAAATGGATACAGAGATTCCGTTCTCCAGTGGTGATTTCCCTAAGCTATGTACATGCATACCAGTACAAATATTTTCTGTTAGTTGTTTCTTTTTTTCTGTAATCTAATCGCTAGTAGTGATGCTTGATTTCTATAAAGGAGAAAAGGAAAGAAAATGCTTAAGATTGGGAGATTATGGGGACTGTGGTATTGTTTTTTGCAGCTACTTTGACGATCTTTTATTAGACTTCAATCTTATATTGAATGGCTTTGCAAGTGTGCTCCTTGAGCTCTAGGGTTTCATCATTTAAACACGTGATTTGAGCCTCATAGTCATAAGTCAACCAAGCTATTTATAATGCAAGCCATTTCAGTGCTGTTAATAATGTTAGGAGTATGGGCTTTACATAGCACGAACTGAAGTGATGAAGCACTATGGGCGGATCTGTGTGATCAATTTATCAGTCAGCGTAGCAGTCCGTCATTCATGGAAGTTAACCAACTATGTCATGCAAGTAAGGTAAAATTGTTTGCATAAATGATATTTGTGACTATGTAAGTAGAGATTTGTAAATAAAACGTTCAGCTGGAGAGGTCCTCACTTTAAAAGCAGCATTTATGCACCAAGATCAACTTGCTATGTGTTCCTTTTCAAATGAAGAATTGAAACTTGTGAAATTACAGTTTTAATAATGTATTGGAGCAGATGTCAGCATGATTTGCAATGCCAAACATTTATGTCCAGAGATGATGAAGTGCCCAGGTATTTATTTTTCTCGATGCAAGTGTACATTGTACCTTAACTGTCTTGTGTAACTTACAATAACCAAAGTCATAGGAGTGCTTGGATTATAACAGGATGATGACTTTAGTGATGGAACAAATTAAGGTAGTTAAGTACAAGTATATTAGCGTAAATCTCGAGTCTGTGTTATGTTTGTTGTCATGCTGTATTAGTGATTTTCCACTGTATGAATGTTAGTGTCTTATGGACTTTGTCTTCTGCCGAGGAGATGATAACTTTGCACAACTTCATTAGTATCAGTCAAATCTTTAAGAGGACTGATCGTAGATTGCCGCCACAAAGTCATTCACTCCAGCTAGGGAACAGTGGTTGTGTGTAGTTTGAAATTAATGAGTTATACAGTGACTAGTATGATAGTCCTGTTCTAAAATGAAAGGGGGGGGGGGGGAGGAAGGGTATTGAGGATGTGTTAAGGGTGCAAAGTACAATCTGCTGAGTGCAGAAATGAGCATCAATGGCACTTTGCCAAATTTCTGAGAACTAGTTTGAAATTTTTTGACAAACATACATACCAGTACCAGCAAAAACCAGTGTTTTTGCATGTGCCCGTAATATCTTACATGAGATTGAATGGCTCAATATCTATCCAGATAATGAGATTAGCCCCTTTTGCACTATATCAGTATACAGTTAGATGTTAATTCAGCGCCATAAGTTACATTGAAGTGTGATACTATATGGATGATTTATTGTAGTAGATATAATGTACATGTACTATACTCAAGTTTTTAAGGAAGGAAAAAAAAAATCAAATTTGGGTGAGTCAGACACTATGTATGATTCTACACTGTTTGCACAAATTCAAAGTCTGTGTCTGCACGATTGTGTTTTCAACATTGCTCACTGCTCTACAACAAATAATGCTCTATTTTCAAATGTATTCCATTTGTCTAGAGTCTCAGTTTGACATTTTGAAATCTCTGCAATCAGTGACAGTCACCACATTAAGAAAAGCATAAGGATTTGTTTATCCATGTTTGCAGTATTTCAATCAAATTTAAAGACACGAAAACCTCAATATATTGCTGTACAGTATCTTCCTCTCCCTTCTTTCTTTTTCTTTGCTTATCTGTCCATCATGCTGTTGGAACTACTGATTCGTGGAAGTGAAAAGGATGTATGTCAGCAAAGTCTACCTTCCATTGGGTTGATATGATAATACAGGGACACCCTCTTTAAAAAGCTTGCATACGAGGTGCTGCCTTTGTTCAAACAAAGTGACTTCTGTGTTGTCATTTTTTTTTTCACGTATTTAGCTATATTTTTCTGTATTTAGCTGGTTTCATTTTCAGTATGTTAACAGCAAGGTACTAATTGTGAGGAGGTGGAATCAGTGGTCCCAGCAAACTTGCTTTAAAGAGGTTTCTCTGTACATTGTGTATATGCACAGAATGGGGGAGGGTGGTGGGAGTGAGGGAGAAAATTATTAAACTTACCTACATTTATCAGAGTAAAGTCAGAAGTATGTTTTCTTCAAGCTGTTTTTGATGAGTGTTGATATACTGTAGCTGTGACATAGGTACTGCATTCCTGGAACGCCATACTTCATATTATGATGAGATGCACTATGTCACTTTTACATTGTGTTGGCTGATAAGATGAATTATGAATCCCTTTCTATGTTTTGTTACACCCTCTTAGTACCAGTATTTGCACCTTGTCAAGTTTACTAACACGTGATGATTGTTTAAAGTTCATAATGCTTTAGTGAAGTTTCAAAGCTTTAACTTGCAGGATTAATAATACCGAGCTACACTGTATCTTGATTCTATTTTGTATGTTCTTGATGTTCAATGTGATTGCTATTAAAAATCCTTCCAGCTATGAAATTCGTGTTTTGTATGTATGTGGTCCTTGAAATATAGATAACCTGTAAATTGGGAGTCTGAAATTGAGGTTTGCTGTATTTGCTGGTGTCTTTGTGTCTACAAAGACCATGCATAGAAAATCATCACAGTCCTTATAGATTGCAGTATGCATTTAGTTTAGTGTGTGATTCAACACCATGTTTACGTACAATGCATGTTTCTTGGTAGTTGAATCAAACAAATGGCAAGATTGTTGTTTCAAAATTATGAGTAGGTACAATACAATTTATGTATTTAGAAATGAATCTGAATAGATGTCATACTGCACACAAATTTTCTTTATGTATATCAAAATGAAAGACATATACATGTACTAAATTATAAAATTCTCGTTGCAGTGACCAAGGACTTGTAACATACTAGGAGAAAAGATTGTAACATACACGGACATGCTGTTTAGATTTATAACTCTGAAAGTTGACAGGAATATTGGAATTGCTTCTCAAGAATGTACATTGTATTAGATGGGAGTGGGTGTGCTATGAACTAGTGCTGCGTGCATGTGTGTGGGTGTGAACATGTCTTAGTTAAGCAACGTAAGGATTATTGGGAGGTTTCCCAAACAATATGACCTGTATACTCCTACTTGTACATAAATGTACAGTATAAACCGAATGAAAAAAAAAAAATGAGGCGATTGTTCTTTCCCAGTTCTTGTCCTGTTATTCCCAGCATTTATTGTGGCCCCCGTATCAGTGCGTATGTTGTGACTTATGAAAGTATCTGGACCCACGTGCGTACCCCCGATGCTCAATGTACTAATAATAACATTGGTCTTGACTCCCGACCGCCCTGTTCACTTCTGAAGTCAGGCTTGTATCATCATGAATAATACGAAGTCAGAGCCCGATGCGACATTGATAACACATGGGGTCGTTTATTTGTCACTTCCATTTAAAGAAAGTTTCGATCATAAGGAACAAACCTCGGAGGTCTGTTTCATGTATCCCGTTTCCCTCGTTTAACTTGTTAAGTTGAATGTTACACTGATGTTACACATAGGCACGTCATTTATTGGTCCCATGAGTAATTTGAGTGCATCTGGTTCGCCTCCGTTAGTTCTCATGTTCTTGAAACGGCACAACAGAACGAAAAAGGAAAGAAGACCAATTGCTGAAATTTGTGTATCCTGTTTCGAACAGAGCGAACATGACATCGACTTTATTTGGCACATTGCACAAAGTCTGACTCAAGGCACGAGTACGGTTCTACCCTCCGTTAGTGAGGGGGGTAACAGCCATACCTGTTAGGTCCCACAAAGTCTTCCTATGAGAGCGATCTAATCAGTTTATAAAAATAGACTGTTGGTTTAATGTGGTATTGTTGTGTAGGTGATTCACGACCTTACGTGGGAATTGCAGTAAGATCTGTTCACTTATGCTATCATTTAATAACGCAAATATACTTTATATAGCAAATATATATATTTGCGTATTATATTAAAAGATAAATAAACATAGATAGATAGATAGATAGATAGATAGATAGATAGATTGATAGATGTGACGAAGGAGAAGATGGTGCGTAGCTTGGAATTTTTATTCCCCTTACTGTTCCTCTTTTTTTTTTGGGGGGGGGGGGGAAGGAGCATGAGTTGAAAAATCGGTCTCCGCCAGGAGTCGAATCCGGCTCTTTGGCATAGAACGCCAGTATATACGCGAATACATTGATGTAGATCACGACCAGTTTATTCGTAATATACAATTATGAAATGGTTTGGCATATTCAGTTCTAACCCAAGGCTCGACTAGGAAAAAAAAAATCCGAGCAGAAAATTCATAGCAATAGTCATTCGAATAAACGCTTTCTCAAAAACAGAATTTTCAGTGCAAAAGCAGCAAAAATTTCAACTGTTTAATCGATATGCAATCAAGTGTTTTCATAATTATAGGATCAGTGGGTGGGTGTCGCTTGGCTAACTTTGGTCAAAGTTTTTTTTTTTTTTTTTTAACCATCCTGTAGTTATAATAATTATGCCAACAAGGGCGTTCTATTTGTTCTGTTTCTGTGATGGCATTGGTAGACGGGGGAGGTGGAGCATTTGGAAGAATTTGCCGCATAATAAATCATTTGATATTCGTTTTCGCTCTTTTGACGAACCAGTACTCTCAGAGCACACAATAACGCGGAAGAGGAACAAACAAACAAACAAACAAACAAACAAACAAACCATTATACGATGGTGTTGATTGCCATAAGTAGTAATGAATTTCGATAGCGGGTGGCTCGTTTGTGAGTTATTAAAGACACCAATGTCGGTTTGTTGGTTCGCATGTCATTCAATGAATATGCAATCGAAGTACACGACCTTGTTGAAGTTAGGGGTGTCAATTAACTCTTATTCTACCTTTATAAAGAAATTCTAACTTGAGCTGAAAGAAGAATTCCTTGTATCACCACCATAGTGTCGATGATATTTCCATTAATGGTTGGACTGCTCCGACTCTGGAAGAACCCTTTCGTCTTATACAACCAGCTCTTAAAATATACTTTATTACAGAACATCGTGCGGCTACGGGACAGGTAAGAAGGGAGGGATTCATGTGTGGCTTAATGGCTGTAAAGTTGTTCCAGACATTTACAACCTTTGGGGTCATTAGACTTTGCTGAGCACAAAAATATTGCGACCTCTATGCAGCATTCACTGGGCATCTCCATCGCTCGCGCGTGCTGTCGCTCTCTCTCATCGGCAATTTCTCGTCGTAGGTAGACAGGAACGTAGTCCATTCATCTTTTTACGGACAACTTATATCTCACATTTCTCGGCGTTGGGACAGACGCCATTTTGATGGGCTAGAATGTCTCCGGTCACATTTTTCGAATTCTCGTACTGCCCGATGCGTCGCTTAATTGATCTTGCAGATATGACCATGAGGCATCTGGGCCCGTGTAAACTTCGGTAACGCACTACGCCAGGTGCACCATTGCCAAACGTACCCCCGCTCCGTGGAATCATCCCCGTGCATTCTCCGCTCACCATGGCGCACACCCTTGTACCTATCGATACGGGGTAGATTTCCATCCCAGGGATCGTGAGCAGACAAAGAAAAGTAATTCTTTATGAACTATTTCTGGATATTGGAACTACATATTCCCCTGTAGCATAATGTAGAGTATAGTGTCTCTACAACATGTCTAAGCACTTAGATGTGGCAGAACACACCTGATGATTGATTATGTCCCAAAATATCCGACAAAGACTATTTTAAGAAACGTATTGAGACGGAATGATAGAAAGAGATGCAGGGATGGAAACATGGTATAGATGGATAGATAGGGAGACAGACAACAGAGAGGATGGATTGGACTGAGCAAAAGTTATGGTTGATTCTCCTATAAAGCCGAGTTTGTTTTTCGAGTGGTTTTAGAGTAAACGTATTGGTGGGGAAATTATGCTAATTTGTCTCAGCCTGGCACAAGTACTATAGCTGGTAGCTGGTGAATTATAGTTGGAGGGGATTCCTGCTTGTCATTGGTGCGAAAAGTCCACACTCGATCTAAATTTGGCTGCTCATGCATCTCACCCTATACCGAAAACCATCCGAGGAGAAAGTGAAAGACTCCGTGGTATAGTTTCACCTCTCTGCCAACAGTAGTGGCTTGGTCACACTCCGTGTATCCTGAGTTATTTTTTCAGTGAGATGATCCGCCCTGGCATCACTCGAACAATAACGACTTGCCCGTAAATAGCTTGCCATCTCTTGAGATGTTGTTGTCGGACCTACATACTAGTAATTTACCACTTTTACCACTTTTGATTCAGACGCTTTGCTGTAGTAACCTTTCATAGTGACTATGATTAAAGCTTTTACAGCGATGTTACTCTGGTCTTCCGTACTCTACGCCGTACAAGCATGCAGGGTAATCGATGAGTGGGACCGGGAGTGGTTTGAAAATATCCTCCTCATCAACAAAACAACAAATGGATTGGAGCGGTTTCTTCCGGATTTACCTGAGATGAATATAATCGTAGTTGTCATTGAATAGGACCGTTTATTGCATCTCCATCAAAAGCTCACAAAGTTCCCATGTCGATATAATACGATTATGACATTGTGTCTTTCCTATGAGATCCAAATTCAGTGTGTATACTGTGCATGAATAGTACATGTGCTTTTGTGCGCTTACGGTATAGATTCTACGGTGAATAGAGCTAATCGCTTTATTTTGTTCTTTTTTTCCTACTTCACCACACTAAGGTGTTGAATTATATACCTGCTAATGTCGTGTACATGTATTGTTTGTTTGCCAGGTCCACTAAACTGCACTCAGTCGTGTAGAAAAATATAGAATTCAAAGATTAGCTAAAAGCGTGCACGTGTGAGTTTGGTGCGCACGCGGGACAACATCAGCTGCCAGTCAACCGAGATCCATTTTATGTACTTCATGCACGCAGATTTTACACAGTCGTGTATCATCCTATATAGGCGGTGATATCTTCCTGCATAAAATGTGAGACCGTTAGATTGAGCATGACTTTAATCTCGTTGTGGGGTGACACTTCGCTTTATTTAACACTCCCAACAGATACGAGACATTTTGGAACCCCGTCAAAGCAAAATATTGTTGTGATATAGTTAGAGAGTGCATGATCACTTTATCATCAATTTTAACTTTGCGAGAGGAAGTCAGAAAAAAAGTTCGGAAAATGTCTAGATTGCAGTTTAATGAGAATTTGGCAATAGTTTATGTTTAGAGCTCATGGACAACTAATGATTACGGAGTTATGGCTGCACAAACCAAACGATTCGACAACACCTATACTAGTGGCACGTATGAATGAGAAAGAACTAGCGGACCTGTGAGTTACAAAAGTCAGCTTATCTATATAGACCTGTTACGGTTTTAAAACACTTTAACTTATATCGGCCATAACTGCGGAACTTCTGAAAGAAATATAGATGATTCAATATGTTATGCAATAAGTCAGGTGTATTGTTATGTAAGTGCATAAATGAACTATTGTTAGGCACATTAAAGCCCTTCAGTTATGGCTGAAATAGACATTAACATTAAAAAAGAAAAAACACCACCCAGACCGAACAGATCTACCGATACAACCCGTTTGGAGACCAGATTACTTTCAGTGACATCCTTATGTGTCCTCCTCATCTGTCTTACCTCTATCGACAAGTGAAAAGAATAAGAAAGCGCAGAAGGGAAAGCAAAATTACGAACTAGTGAAATATTGGGCCGGAGGGAAAAAATTGGCGCGCCCCTGCGATCCGCGGTCACATCATGATAGTTTGCCCATCCGGCCCGCGCTCCAAATATGTTCATCACGCATTCCTGACATTCCGGATTGAATGCCCCGATCTTCCCTGCCCCACATCGCATCGTGCGATTCAATAAACATGGGTGGATTGTGGACACCAACGAGGGAGCTTCTCCCTAGACTGGACTTTATTACCACGTTACATCCTACTTTTGAGGTGACACAATCTTGGCTAGATGAATGCATACTATGTGTATGCATTCTCTTAACACATAAAACTGTCATTAGGAGTGAGTGGAGAGCATTCGTTTTGTTCCGTTAATAAGTTATTCTTTCCACATTTTCATAGTTTGGTTTGGTCGCAGGTGAAACCATATAATCGAAGTACATGGGACTAAGCCGATTTCGTGGGGTGCGCTGCCAGGTGTTGAGATGTGCAGATCACTCAAACAAAATGTATATTTCGACAGTATTAGAGTGAGAAATATATGAGTATTACCGTCAGTATAAGTCAACAGAAGCAGGAATGACTTTGGAGTCCTTTATCGATGCATTTTCAGAGTTAACACTTCACGGAAACGATGAAATATAGAGCAGAGTTCAAACGCGTGCGATCATGCCGATCGCTACTTGCATCAGTCGATGAGATATAAAGAGATGGATCTTTGTCTGAGAGACACAAAACAAAATGAAACATAAAGACTTTTAACTAGTTTTTTTTTTTTTTTTTTTTTGTGAGTGAGAGGAGTATGGAGACTGGCATGTTATGATAAAATTGTAGAATGGTTTGTTAAAACTTGTTTACTAATTTACCTGAACCATTTGCGATACGTTTCGCAGAGCCGTAAACAGCCAACGTCTTTCCTTATGCCGACATGAGAAAGAATTTAAAATAACGTAATGACCATAATGAAGCGTAACTTTGTGATGAAGAAAACGTGACACCTGGTTGGAAGTATACATGTACTATGCCCCAAACTAAAGACAATAGTTTCCTTCCTTCGGCAATCCTTCACATAAGTTATCACGACGCAGAATACCCCATGTCAGGCAATATGTGCCCATTTTGACGCACTATAGTTATCAGCTTTTACAATCAGAATACTATGGGTTGTGTCATCGTTTGCGGAACGAAATTATATTGTCGTCATTTCTTTAGCATTCATTCTCAGATTCCAACTTTCATAGATCGACGACTGTAATTATGTTTTATATATTAGCAATGTTCTATGTATATCTCCTAGCTGGATATCATGTATTTTATTTGATTTTGTTATATTTGATGTATTTTTTTTTTCATCGAGAAACATGGAAATAAATTGAAATTGAAATCGAAATTGAAAATTGAATTGAAATTTTGCTCCACACTCCACACTCCCCATCCGTTTCGAGGATTTGAGCAAAACGTGGAAGCTTCTATACCCATAACAGCATCTGGAACTAAACTACCTTGGTTTAAGCAACATGCTTTAAATTCACTGAGCCTCTTAATCATCTTTTTTTTTTTATCTCAGTGATGTGCCTACCCCATAGTATACCAGGTGCCAATAAACAACTCGCATCAATGACACATCCTGGAAGTTTAATAGACATGTCAAAGGGTCAATTTTCGTCCCACATCCGACAGCCGTTAAGTCGGGGAAGTATCCCTTCGAAGGTTTTCCAAGAAAAAGCCTAGTAGACTTCATTCATCCCGTTTTGGAGTGGTTTCTCGGAAACTGCCTTCCCTTGGGGGTACATAAGAGCTGAAGCGAGCCGTATGACCACGCCCATTCAACACTGGTGTACAGCCGGTTAGCTCCTGTCTGGAGTAGATATTGAGCTGTTGACACATGGGTTACGCGGAGCGTGCTTTGTAAAGTTTAGTTTCTTGACTCTAGTAATGGTAACTCTTAAAACGACTGGTATTACACCTAGAAATTTACTTTCCTTTTTCTGATGAAGAACTGTCGAAGTTACTCCAATTTGAGAGATAAGATGGATTGTATACTGTGTAGGCAATGTCGAATATTTGCTTGAATGTGACTGCTTTCGTATGATGATGCAAATTATTGTGTAGAATAATAATTCCCGATAAAAAATGGGTACGATTGAGTCCATCAGATAGACAGAAAGAAATAAGCTATGTATCTTTTCCTGATGCAACATTAGTTGTTATCGACCAAACACATAGGTGATTTGTTATCTCCCCTCATAAAGATGATGTTGATTCAGCTACTGAGCTGGAGAGTTCGTGAAGATATTTTCACCTAACAAGGAGACGTGTTGTAATGCAAGACTAACTTGTAGGCTGTTCTCAGTGGAACGTAAACCAAATGTCATATTGTACTGGCATCTGTGTGCACAAGAGTGCAAGGTATTCAAGTAATGCTTGTTTTCAAGGCTTCTTTCCCGCTCTCTGCATCTCTCTGTACAAGCTACTCTATGCATTGGTATATCACTGTAGATGTCTGTGTACGCTCGACTGTCTGTATCTTCCCATCCACGTTTTCTTTTTTTTCTCTCTCTCTCTCTCTCCCTTTCTCTCTCTGTTCGTTCCTCACGATCTGCAGTTCATGCACAGATAATATGATCCAAGGAAAAGGGCTGGGACCATCGTGATACGACCCGATGCTGGGGGATAGTTGGCATTCCATCAATGGCAGCGGTCGCGGTTTGGCGGGCCGCCATTTGCCCCCTTCATATCACCGTCTTTGGTTATGGGATAGAGGCGAGAGTTCGGGGCTGGTCGGGGCGCATCGCCGGAGTGTGATGCGCGTACGTCGCCCCGATTCGCCGTGATTGATGGCACGTGAAGGATAACATTCCATACGCATGACGTGACGTGTTACTTGTGGCTCGCCGAGACGTTACAATGTTACTCCCAGTCTTTCTTTCCATAGCAGTATGTGCAGTAGTGAAAGTACAAGCGTGCAGTCTTCCAAACATGAAATCGGAGCTGATGTAGAGTACTAACGATATTGTTATAGTGACAATCTTGTGCAGTTGCTTGGTTCACAGCGCAGTAGAATGTCTCTCAACGTGTTCTCAAGGAAAGTCATTCGTTCATGCTTCGGGTGTGTTCTGCCACAGGGTGGTAGCTTAAATCATGTACCCCGAGCTCGTCATAGAACAGCTGTAGCTTACAATATAGTCGCCCTGGGCGTGGGTTGAAGTGCAAAATTGCTAATTCAAAGTGGCAAAGACAGTTGTAACAGCTAAGAAAATCGATCACAATCAGACATTTTACGTTGTAGTTGTTGTCGTTTTCTTTCTTCGAGAAGTGACTGAAGATCATACTCTTCATTGATTTTGAGACAGAAGTATAAAATGCAACAAGAAAACTTTTATAACGAAATTCCGATTACAATGAAATAAACATTCAGGCGGCAACATTATCGTCTCTAGGTTTGTTGTTGTTGTTGTTGTTTGTTATAACGAAATTTCGATATAACGAAAGAAAATAAATGGCCGGTCCCGAGAACTTCGTTATAATGGGAGTCCACTGTATCAACGTATCAATCACATAAATTCTATGAAAACAAAATATCTAAAAATAGAATAAAAATCATCAAAAGATGATGTTCTTAAGAGAGTTAGCGACCACTTTAATCTCTCTCTCTCTCTCTCTCTCTCTTTAATCAGGAGAGCATCGATGTAAAATCAAATTAATTATTCAAACTCACATTATCATTTGACAGAACCCTACGCCGCGATGCCGACAAATTGCAAAGTTTTACAACAGTTCGGAGAGTCTGCGAATGACATTAATCCCACTCAGGTCTAAGAATACAAATAGTTTAATGAAGGAGAGATAGTTACGTCTGTCAATTTCATTATATTATAAGGAAGAAATGTCTTAAACACAAGAAAGGGGAAAGAGAACTAACATGTCCAAGATACAACTTGGACATTCATCAGTATATTAGCATCACAAGCAACACTTCATACTGGCATGAAAATATGTGAAATCATACGGTAAAGCATTTTCATTCAATTCGCTTATTCAAAGGGTGCATGTTAGATAAAAATGTATAAACTGGAAAGAAATGTATCGAATGACTATAAAATGTATAATACAAACTTGTTGCGGAATTCAAATATCAGAATATGCAAAGCAGATATCAAAAAAGAATACACCACAATAATCTTACGATATACACATCAAAGCTCATAATTATGCAGGTAGAAGTAAGTCTTACATCTACCTCGTCATGTTCTAACATTGAACCTCATCGTGGACCTATACATAGTATCCGCAGCTCTCCTTGACAATTTAGATAGACACGGAGCTATTTAAAGATGTTATGCGAACGACCCAATTAAGCCAAGATGGCGCTGGATGGTTATACCCAGTCTGATGGCGGGTTCAAGATCAATTTAGACTCGACCCTGTCAGAGTGAGGTAGACATGTTGAAACCTAAAACGAAGTACGATGCCGTTTACAGAGTATTATAATAATTAATGCATAGGTCCTATTAGTTTTTAACCTGAAACCGTGCAGTAAAGCGTCCAAAAATAAAGCAGCAAAAGATATGTTGAGAATGATAACCTCAAGGTTGTACATGGCGACGAAAAACAAAGAATATATATGATTACCTAAAAGAAAATTAAAGCGGATGAAACTTTCTATGGGCCAGGAAAAGCTGTATCATAGAAAACTCTCCATAAGTTTTCAATATTGACTAACGGGCGCTACCTTTTTTTTTTTTTTTTTTTTTTTTTTGGGGGGGGGAACTTATTCATTTGTGGTATGGATAGTAGTATGAACAAAATTGATGACAAAAGTTGTTGCTTAAAGGGGATGGCTAGTAACTGATCAGTGGGAATCAGTGGGAATGCTGGGGGATGAGTGTTCCAATCCTTGTGGGATTCATTGAAGAGTACACTATATATCTATTGTTGTGTGAAAATTATTTGCTTCAGAACGGTCTCTTATTCAAGTAATGTGCAGTTTAATGCCCCGTCACTGTACAGGCATGCTAACCTGGAAACATGAACCAATGAACCACAGTTAGTTCTTTTGAAGCTGGTATTCCTTTCTGAAATTTTCCCTGACTTGATTCAATATCTGTCATACACAAAAGTGATGGGTCTTGAAAGGGTCCATTTTATTGGTAGCTGTGGACTAAACATCATTCAACCCTATGCAGCTTTAAATATGGCGCCTTCTTCTGGTGACCTTCCTACAGCGTACGATAGTATGGTGGCTTTAGTGCGGTAAAAATAATGTGGGAAGCTATCAGATGTCACCTTGTCTTATGACTGCAAGCACAAGCAGCTGACAAACGACAAACAGCTATGCGATAGCTGCTGTCCAGAAGAGGATGACTGACCTTCGTTAGATAGCCTTGCATATTCTATATAGCGGAGTAAGACTGACCTAGAAGTGTGATTCTGACCAGGGGCACCTACGTTCACGCCAAGGATCGCAGTAGTAGCAATAGTTGTCTCGCCCTGCGCGTAACAATTAGCATTCTTCATGGCGTCTTTTTCTTCTCAACAATTTTTCCATGAGGAATCAATAATGGTGTATGGTATTTGATAAGATCGCTATAGGTATTATTTACTGTTTGTCTAAAAAAGTTCTGGTTTTAGCACTTTCCATATCCTCGTGTTCGGAGTCTTGTCATGTCACTCGAAAGCTTGACCAGGTAATATTTCATCCGTCAACGTGTTTACAATCAGTCATCAAAGATATGCGGAATGATACTCCTTGATCAGCATTTTTTCCAACCTTTCGGGATAGGGTGTAAATACTTACAATTTTGGCCCTCCCTCCCCCACACTTTTTTTTTTTTTTTTTTTTTTTAACCACGGAATTTTCAGTAGAGAGTTGTGCTGTCGACCTTTTTTGTTTGTTTTGCTTGTTTGTTTGTTTTTGTTTTTGTTTTTGTTTTTTTTTTGCTTGTAGCTGATGAAATCCGGAAGTGGCATCGGAAATATAAACTAGGCCACCCGACTTTTGAAAACGTGGCGCCGGCCATGACTTAATAACGATAATGACGAAACAGCAAACACCATCAAGAAAAACAATAACATTAGAGCTAGATCAACTAAAGGCACATTAGCGCACAGTGTTTATATGTGCATGATTTATATCAGAAGCAATCTATTTATCCATTTGGGGGATTTTTACACAGAGGATACATAACTGACGTTTTTGAAGAAAACATAAACTGCTTCGCCTCCTTCTAACACAACTACCTCTTAACTCACGACAAGGTTTGCAAAAATAAACATCGAAACATATCCATTCAACACTCACCATGCTCACTGATGGAGAAGGCCCATTTCATGAACCTGGTCTTTTGATATATTATGAATTTGCTCTACCCAAATCATCAATTTGATGATCACAACGAACGTTTTATTTTTTTTTTTCACTTTCATTACAATCTCTATTGTTGTCACCAGCTTCATCATCCGATTCCCTTTTAAAGTTTGATGGTAGATTGTTAAATCTTAACTGATATGGAAATTGCTTAATTGAATTATGACAGCATACTTAGGACTACTTGTCAAGTGCTTATAGACAGCATTTTGATAAGTCAAACTTAATATGTGTAATCATCACGTTTAGAAAAAAAGTAATCATGCAGCCAAAATACTTCTGAAGTCATTGTGAATTCAAAGCCACTCAAACGAAGCGAGGCGACCTTTCTCAAATGTCTGCCTCGATCCACGCCCTACAGCCAGTGAAGAAAAAGGCAAATGATAATTCATCAACATAAATCGACCAGCATCGAATAAATCTGACATGAAAATTAACCAGTGGAAGTTTATGACTAGTCTTCGTCACCAGACTTTTGCAACGTCAAACGGCTAGGAACCCCGGAATAGACCTGGATTTTTGAGCATGTCTATCGATCAATTTGAGCTAGACGGTTAATTTCTTCAGGAGGTTAGCGTTGATTGTTTATCCACGATGGCCTCCGTTATCTATTTCATCGCATCGGTGGCGTCGTCACTGCGGGTAAGCGCGGCGGAGCTACATCGCATTCAGACTGTTCAAAAGGTAGGCAAACATCCGTCTCTTTCGTGGCGTGTGCTTTGAGGCAGCTGCATTCGAGGAGGCATTCGAGGAGGGCGGCCTTTTTATAGTGTCATAATTACCAGAACCCCAGTAAAAGGAACGGACTTTAATCTATTACAGTACCTTCACAATCCAACATCGCCCACCGTGAAATATCAGTCTGATTGTTGACTATGGTGTAGGCAAAGTTCATTTTTCAAAGTGTGCAGGCACTATTAATGATTAGCAAAGTTTGAATCGTCGCAAAGATTGCTTCACTGAAATTCGATTTACCAAGCAAATGACAGTTCTCTCACTGAAAGGGTGTAAAGGGGACAATACCCTTTAAACCTTCTACCTTTGTAGTATATCACGCCCTGTCACTCCATGCAATGATATAGCCTGCTTAACCGTGAATAATGAATACTTAATCGACCCCCTGTCTTCCCCTGCGATCTGGCTATAACTCAATCACCACACTTCATTATTCCTATACTCTATCCTACCAAATCTTGTGACAGATAAACTGACGTCCTGGAGCAGAGATGAGGAAATCTAGATAATTACCAATAATTTATCCTCAATTCATTTATGTGGATTGTTCTATATTCGTCAAGATATAGCTTGCAGGGGTTGCATTTCGTCATAATCAACTTTTTTTCTGTTTTATTGTTCTTTTTTTTTTTTAACGAAGTTGACTCTGTCATTATAGTAGTGTTATTTGAACTGTGAATTTCATACTGATCTTCCCCATCCCATGAGATACTATAGTCAGGGGCGGATCCAGGAATGCAGTAAAGGGGAGGCGCCTTTACAAAATTAAAGGGGGGGGGGGGGGAGCTCCCCACCCCCATTTTTTCTTTTCCCTGTTGTTTTAACAAGAAATAAAAAAAGGGGGGCGGTGCGCCCCCGCCTGGATCCGCCACTGTTAGTGTCTGTTTCCATGCCACAACCCCAATTCATAAAGCCATAGCAAAATGTTGCAATACAGCAAAGGTACTACAGCTTGTATATCAATATCATTAAAGCGTTAAACCACAGGGCCAAGAAACACTCTGTACACGGAATGCACGATGTACTGCTGATTTGTAATTGGACCATGTACATCAAAAAAAAAAAAAAAAAAAAAAAAAGAAAATAAATAAAAATCACTGAAAGATCGTTATGAATGTATCACCTCTTTTCATTTATTCAAAGTGTGTGTGCAGTGAGGTGCAGAGGGGCGGGAAGTTCGTCTAATGATCACATTTTCGCTCAGAAGTGGGTAAAGTATACTCGTACTAAGGCTGTTCTGTTATTCACTTAATATGACACGCTTTTATAACATGTATAATCCCACTTTCAACAGCCCTGGTTCATGAAGCTCCGAGTAGACATGGTAGACACGCCACGTCATTTGTTTACCTCGCTTGACGATGTATAGAGTATGTATATGCGTACCATTAAGAGACGTGCCATGAAGGACTTTTTTATCCAGTGGCATTTCAGCTCTCTGTGTCACCGTTCAGTAGACGTAGACATGGCGTACAAGTTTCCGCCCATTGCTTCTGAGACACAACTTGGCAGCATACTTACCTGGTACTTACTTCAAGGCAATGATCTCAAGTGAAGTTTTAAGGGCTAGGCCTGTAACTATAACTTCCGGTTAACCTATCCATGAGAAAAAATATTCATGAAATGTTTGACCATTGAGTAGCTCCATCAAAATATCGAGTGAAGTTGGGATCCAAGCAAACAAAAACTTTAACCTTTCTTTTAGCAATGGCACAGTGCCAACTTCAAGCTCTCCGCTTAGATGAAAAAGAACCCCCCCCCCAAAAAAAAAAGAAAAGAAAAAAGAAAAAAAGAATTCAGTATTGTGCAGGATGATGAAAATTTGATCGTGATCGAATTTCAGGTACGACACTTTCTTATTGAATTGTACAGACCCACGAATTTTAGCAAAGCAGTTCTCGAACAGTTGATATAAATATGCAAATGAGTGAGCTTGTGATATCATCACCTCACAATTTTTCATTTATCATGTACAAAGAATTAGATTTTCTGCGATTAACATAGTGCAAAATGTTATGTTACTCCATCTGAATAACTTCAAGATAACGATCAGGGAGACATGTTAGCATTTCAGACAGGCCTAATTGCGTTTTAAGCGAAAATGAGATAAAATAAAATAAAATAAAACTAAACGAAATAAAACAAAAAAGCAAAACAAAACAAAGCAACTTAAAAACGCAAAAATGTACAAACTGTATGGTAAGTTGTGAGGCGATGACATCATCAACTTACTATTTGCATATTCATGACTGTTCAAGAACTGTTTTCGTGAAAAAGAACATAACTTCATGATTTCATAACGTACCTAATCTTTATCCGATTTTTATCACATTTTCACTGTCGTATACTCGTAAAATTTCACTTTTTCTTTTCAGACCAACTTTTTACTCATCTGGAGTTCTCCTTAACAAGCAATAGTCATGCGTTAATCACTGATATTCACAGAATAATATATTCACAGAATAATATATTCACTATTTAGGGAAAACCTTTCCTTCAAAGTATACCCCTTTAAAGGAAGTATGTTGCAACGGCATGGCGTGATCCGGCGTAAAATAATGGCATGTCGAGATCCATAACGAGGCAATCTACGGAGGCATTCTACAACACTGAAAACGTCTTAATATGAATTGTTGAGTAAGACAGAGCCCCCACAATAAGATAATGTTTCGTTGCCCTCATACGGAGTTTAGGTAAACAGCAGGGTAAGCTTTCACTCATACATCTTATACACTTCATCTGTTTTGAGTGTCCCTGGTCTGACTGTGTAGGAGCAGCAAGTGATACTGTCAAAGTTTAAAAAAATAATTCCATGACATGTAGCACCTGGATCTGAGTTGTCCGTCGTCCCTGTCTGAGGTAGCCATCAATCGCCGTACGGAACGCTCAAGAATCACCATGTCCAAAGTGCTTTTCCGTATACATGAGTGATTTTCTTTCGGTATAACTGTGTGCGTTGGCTGACCAATTCTGATGTTGTCTGTAAACAAGTACATTCATGACAAAACACACACACACACACACACACACACACACACACACACACACACACACACACACACACACACACACACACACACAAATAGATCAACCATACCCAAGCCTGGGAAAATAAATTCAGATTTCTAACGGTCAGACATCCTTGTACAGAATATACATCTTTCTTATATAGATTGTAAAACTGTCGAAATTCATATCAACAGTAAGTATCATTTCAATGTTCAAATGCAATTTGATCTCAAATTCTATGTCATTCGCATTCAGTTATTGATGTGTTCGTCTAAAACTATATAGGCCTACTGGAGGCTCAAATGTTTTCATATATAAAGTACAATGTCCTTAAGGTTTGTATCGATAGTTTCTTTATTGTCGTTACAATTAACTTGTGGCTGTTTTTGTTCGTTTGTTATTGTTTTTTTGTAGCCAAAATGTTCTTGTCGGGGGTATTCAGTAAACAAGTCAATTTTCAACGTTTGCAATGCTGAGTGCACTTGCGTAATTTAAAGGGTAACTAAGAACTGGTAAACAACAAAACAAAGAGATATGAACGGGCACAGGAATTTACTGAAATGGTGATCAGATTAATGTTCACTTACAACGCATTTTCCTCGTTTTCTAAGTAAGGTACTCCCTTTAATGCCCAATTGCTAACCGATGCCTTTAATACTCCGATCTGAGCGAAATGGAGTATAGGTATCTAATTTTTGTTCCAAAAATACACTAAGACATTCTTTCAAATTCTATTTTGAAACAAAGTTTGTTCGACATTGGGCCTAACCCGAACTCCGGTGACTCTAGAATTGAAATTCCTTCCTCGCTCTTATTCTGACACACATTCACTTTTACCTTCTATGTTGCTCTCCCCTCCCCCCCCCCCCCCTCTCTCTCCCTCTCTCTCTATTTTTTTTTTTTTGGGGGGGGGGGGTTGGGGTAGTGATTGAGCAGAATTGTGTCACGAATGTGATTGATGGGATTTGTTGAAACACACTTTGTTGAAAAACAAAATGTCTATTTTTTAACCCTACCCAACAGCTATATTATGCAGCTGATAATGATTAAAGCATGATGGTGGTATAAAATGATATGGTGCTGCAGGTTGATTTAGATAGTCGTCAACGTCACTTGTGACGAAAGGCTTTTAGGTTTTTCGATTAATCCATTCAGAAGCTTTTTTTGTTGTTCATCGCCCATGACGAAGTATTGTCATGGAATACAATGTTCTATACTATTGTACTGTTTTGGTTACATGAGGGCCTACCACCGTATCACTTGTCGGTGGTTTCCATATCATCAGGTTGTACCCCCCCCCCCATCATCTTCACTCAACTGCCAATACGAATGAATACCCAGCCGTTCAAATAGTAACAACAACAACAACCACAGAACATTGCATTCAATTAGTCACACTAGCAGTCATGCATCATCAAGTCATCAGTAACCCATCAGTAAATTGTGATAATCAATCAATCGAATTTTGAATTGGGTTATAGCACCTATAGGGTGACTGCTGTTTGACCCTTTGGAGCCAGAACCTTCCCCTATAAACGGCGTCAGGACATGTTCAGAACAAACTTTCAATGACATGTTTAAAGCGTCGACTCGGTAGTTATAGGAAACAGACAAACGTGATAAAACAGATGGGGGAAATATAAATATTTCATATGGCGTTACGGAAACAATTCAACTTCGCAAAGTCACCTTTTAAGCAGAACAATTTAAGAACATAATAAAAATCACCAAATTTGAGAAAAATCACTACATTCTAAAATGCGAGATTTCGCTGCAAATATTGTATGATAATTATATGACCATTGAATCTCTTGTTATCATCGTTATTTTGCAGACTAAATGTAAATAAAGAAAAGGAATAACCATGCAGCTTTCAAGACGCCATATCGATTATCTTTGTTATTTGATTTTGATATACATTACATTTATATAATATGTATATATATATATATATATATATATATATATATATTTATTTATATATGTGTGTGTGTGTGTGTGTGTGTGAGTTTGTGTGCAATTATAAATCTGGGAAACCCACCTCCCTTTTACGCTTATGTACTTAAATTCAATGGCTATCTTTGGTCAATAATTGAAGAATTCTTGGGATATTTATCTGAATTAATTTGACAAAATCGCGGTGTGTAATGCTTCATTGAGCACAGAGATGAAAAAATTATATGTAAATTAAATTTTGGGGGCTTTGATCGTGCCAATGGAAATTAATTTGGTGTTAAGTTATTGATTATTTATGACGTCCTAAAGTCATGTGATAATTCACGGTAAAGTCTCTCTTGTCTTCTCTTGTCTTTTTTCTTTCAAAAGTTTCCTTAATAGAAATAAAAAGTGCTGTTAAACAAACAAAAGGAAAGTCATTTTCTACTTGCTTTTGGTATTGGCTGTGGTGAGATAATGGCGTTTGTTTTTCATTTTGTGTCGATGAACGTGACAGTAATGATAGTTGTTTGAAATGTAGGTTGACCATTATGTGATAATCATGTCAATGTAACGCATATTGGGTAATATCTGCATTCACATAGTGTTACATATTAACATTTCTTCTTAAACGCAGCAAATGTCATAAACCTTATGAATTTAATTCGTTTAAAATTTCATTAAAGGGAAGGTAAACCCAAAGAGCAATGTGGATTGAGTGAAAGCAGCAACATCAGTAGAACGCATCAGTGAAAGTTTGAGGAAAATCGGACAGTCGATGCAAAAGTTATGATTTTTTAAAGTTTTGGTGTTGGAACCGCTGGATGAGGAGACTACTAGAGGTTATGACGTATGAGAGGACAACAATATAAAGAAAATATAACGGAAATTCAACAAAAATTCATTTTTGTAGCATTATGAAAGAGAACTTGACTGACCTCTTTCAGAAAGCAGGGGGAATAATTGCTACCCTTAACATATGTCATACAGTAGTATGAAGTTGACGGAATTTGTCATTTTCATGAAAAATGGATTTTTGTAGAATTTTCTTTATATTTTCTTTGTATTGTTGTCCACTCATACGTCATAACTTCTAGTAGTCTCCTCATCCAGCGGTTCCAACACCCAAACTGTAAAAATTCATAACTTTTGCATAGATTGTCCGATTTTCTTCAAACTTTCACTGATGCGTTCTACTAATGTTGCTGCTTTCACTCAATCCACATTGCTTTTAGGGTTTATCTTCCCTTTAAGAATAATCCGTCTCACACGAAACCAACACTGTTCGTAATTATAAAGAACACAACCCTTTTTCTTTGTTTGAATTTCATGATTTTCATCAGTAAATGAAAAGGGGATGCTTATAAGATATACAAGAAAAAAAAAAACCGCACTGACTCTATAGCAAGTAAAACTGATAACTGATGTGAAATAATCAATATGCAAGCCCTGCTTAAAAAGCCTTTGAATGAAAATGTGCGGTAAATTTAACTAGATAAAATTTCTATTTGACTTCTGTGTGGTAATTCAGTCATGAAAGGGCTGACATCACGTCAAACATCTGCTTGCTAACTGTAAGGACATTCAATTATTATACAAATTCTTAATTAGAGAGGACATCGATGTTTAACTAATAAAATTAAGCACTTATTGCAGTAATCATTTTGTGTTCATGCTACTGTGAGTTACTGCGTGAAATCGGGTCACAAAGAAGCAGAAATTTAACACCAAAATGTAGATCTAATGGCAATTTCAAACCTTTACAATTTTTTAACTTGTTCAATTTGCTCATCTCTTGTGCTAACTGAAGCATAACACAATGAAAATTTTATAAAACTGAAATCAAAATGATTTTGAAACATAAACAGAAGAGCAATTGAATTTTAGTTCAGTAGGGTAAAAAGGGGGTAAGACTGTCACTGTACGTTTGTTTGTGCATAATGCTGTATGCCTTTATGAAATACAAATAATGGAATGACGGAGAGAGTTGGTTGGTATATAGCAGAAATATGAAAACGTCCGTGTCTTAAAATGTTCTTTGAAAAGTCTTGTCCTCATGTTAGTTGATTAATGCCACCCCGATATGAAGACACCATGGTACAGATTTATTATGACGTCATCTAACCGTCTAACTGACCCCATCTCATCGAGGTCCATTCAAGGCATGCTGCGAAGATGCTGCTTAGAGAGAGGAGGGAGGGGGTAATGATACATGTCATCGTATGGTCATCCTCCCCTCTCCCGCCATCCCGCCCCACCCATTCTGTTACCCATCCACGACCTTTTGTCGGTCCCCATCCTCCTACTTCTCTCCTTCGAGTCATCCTTCTTGATCTAGATGTAGAGTTCAGCTTGTTTTGCATTTTCCTTCGCAACAATGTCCCCGTCTATCTCAGCAGGCGTGAGTATGTTGGAGAAAATTAAGGACATTTTGCTTGGGCGGCTGTCAGATTTCCGATTTCAGACTAGTCCCTTCCAAATAAGGCAGGTCGGGAGCCCGGGCCAAGTGTCATGCACGACATCCGCGAGCATACACGACGTCGCACAGCTCCGGGATAACAGCTACATCTCTCGCCGCCTATTCCTTAACCACACGAACTCCGAGGACCCGCACGTCATCCTCTAAATACCACATCCAGAATTCCGCTTTGTAAACCGTCGTGTGATTGGTTGAGAGTGCGTCACGTGGTCTTTCCACCCTTCCCAGTTAAGGTTTTTCGACAAACTTCTTCCTACTTTTCAGGGTTTATGAGCGCGCGCTCCCTATGCTGCTACGTGCGCACGAACTGTCCGTCTGTTGCGCTGCGAGTCTAAAAAATAAAACTGAGTAATTCTGACTGTATACTGAAAGGCATCTTACAGGGAGTCTGCCTCACTTGGCCGGTTAGCCCTCTCCACATTCCCACCGAGCGAAAAGGTCTGTTCCCTGGCTCTTTCAAGCTTGGATCGGACGTTGTAACTTCGCAGTCTTTGGACGTGCTCCTGTTTGCTTGCTCTTTTCGTTTCTTGCGTCAGACGTGGTAACACCCCATCCAACACTATGGATACCATCAAGAAGAAGATGTTGGCTCTCAAGTCCGAGAAGGAAGTAGCCTTGGATGCCAAGGAGGTAGCGGAGAATGAGTTGAGAGCCAGCAAAGAGCGCGAGGAGCAGGTAAGATGTTTCCAATTTTACCAAATACTGCATCATGAAAAAAAAAAAATGATGCTTATCATTTTGGAGAGACCTCAGAAACATACCAATAGTCAAGCGCATTCATTATTACAGTCCTAGGAATGACATTGTAAAAGCAAGATCCAGTGGCGTATCGAAAGTGTACATCATTATCATTATGGGTTTTTTTTTAATGTAATGCGCACATGCGCACAGTAGCATGTTGTCATATCTTGTAAACGAATGGACTGAAGTTGAAACGTCTTTGAATTTCGGGCACATATTATTATTATCTTTTTTTTTTATTGACATACCTAATGCAGTGTCATCGTTTGATCGACGGATTTGTCGAAGCTTATATACATGGGATAAATATCCATATTGGGGAAATGAATACTAAACTTGAAAGAATTGCGTTTGGTTGCCCATCAATCCAACCAATGATTGCACTTACTCGACGACGATTAAACAACAACGACAAAATGATAGGGACTATATCTGGATCTCCTTACTTATAATGGTCTTTTTGCTTTATTGCTGATAATAACATTTAAATGGTATGATAAACTCGTTTATATGTCTCTAACTTGAATATCTCACATCCAATAAATGTTCATGTGGGTGGCTCATCGGAGATGGGTTTTACTGAACAGTTTATGCGTGCCAGTACGTGGCGGCCATCAACCTCTGAACGACGAAAAGACAGAGGACAGGCTGATGAAGAAAAAAAAAAAAGAAAAGAAGAAGAACAGAACCTCACATCGGTGGCTCACAGCGTAACTACTGGCAACTGTTCGGTTGACGTATTTCTACCGTCTGTACTGCACACAGTACCTAATCTCGGGGAATTTATCGGTGGAAGCTGTGTAACTAGCTCTCAAACTGGATCTAAGCAGTGATTTTGCACAGTCGTCTGGTACGTCACGAGTATGGGAGCAACAGCAGAGGGTGACATTGAATCACCAGTACTCAGTCATGAACCTGAGCTCAAAATGGCCACCGCCTTTACCTCGGTGCCCCTGGACGATATATCAACAGCACAGAGGTGGCGAACTCTGCAAGAAGCGGAAATCAAAACGACTGGACGCTTATAATCTCACAATCTGAGGAGACTACTTTTACGCATGCAATACTTTCGAGTTTAGATAGCGGTATTTCGCGTCGCTCATCCTCTTGTTTGCTTTTCGGAGAAGCGTCATTAATTTATTTCTTTGGCAAGTTTTATCAAGACTAGCTTTTTTTAATTGTCTATTCCGTATATCTCCTGTCGAAATAAAGCGCGATGGCCGAAGAAACTCTCATACCACACATTTCCAACTTTCAGCACGATAACTCGGACGGGGTGGCAACACATACACAGCGACCCCTACAGGAGGACAGTGCACAAGCGCCGTCCGTCACGCTCGCACTGATCGACGTGTACTGCGCATGGTCAGCTCCGCTTTCGCATTCCACACGTGCATTCCACATTCCTTGCCCTTTTAACACCATCGGTCTACGGTTCCATACTGCAGTGTATGTACAGCAGCCTCTGCCTCGTATAGACTATCGAGTGTACTGAGTTGTATGTTAACAATTTATCAGTCTTGGTATACAAAAACTTATAAAATACACAGAAAATAGGAAGGACAATGCATGGGATTGTCCTTGTAGAAATCATAACTTTGACCACAGGCGGGCAGCACATTAATAGTTGCAACAGCTACACAGATAGTACAGTACAGTCAATCATATCCAATGATTCACTGTCTGCTGATGACGTCACTCATCTCTCTCTCTCTCTCTCATCTTTAGATTCTGGCATCTCTCTGCAGCTGATGTACTTTTTTTTTTTCAGTCATCTGATGTCCACACCTTAATATAATCGTACACTAGATTACCATTTATCAAGCACAGACATGCATGGAAATAATCATAGAAGTATCCATCCAAATAGTAAGGTGATCATATATTTTCGAAAATCTAAAGCTGTTGTCCTCAGCCCGTTCCATACTGAATTCTGAAATTCCCATAGACTTAATACACAGGCCAGCAGGTTCCCGTACTGAACGGGTTAACTTTCAAACCTCATCTTTAGGTGCTTATCAATAGATGTTAACATGATAATAAAGTGAATGAAAAGAACTTTGCTTTGGGGACAGCACCCGGCGTTGAGGTGCTCGCGTTGAGGTGTTCGTTGTCAAAAAGTTTACAACGACATTTATCTGACAGGAAACGGAGGAAAAATGCCGAAGAATGCCGATTTCTCTCCGACAAAGGGCCATATTATTTTTCCTTCTTCGTGGAGGTATGCCGATATTTTTCCGACGGGAAAAGAAAAAACCCACCCACAAATACATATTTCTCTTTTCTTCCTATCAAAATGATTGCCTTGGCACCTTGATTTTGCCAGTTTTCTCTCCCCCCCCCCATTTTTTCTCCTACCCTCGAGAACTGTCTTCAGACATGCCATTCCTGCTCTGACGTCTTTTTCTTCTACATTCCACCGAAGTTCGATATCCCCTGAAGTTTTTAAGCATTCCTTTTTTTTTTTTTTTGGTCTTGCTCCTGAGGTCGATCCGCTGCGAATGAAATTCCTGTTTCCACAAGTTCTTGCCCCATCGCACTCGATATGTGGTATTGTGTTGTTATAATCTCACATTTTTTTTTTCTTGCCGATGCATGTCACGTCTGTCTGTGATCCGGTGGGATTTATAAAGCAGACGAGTGGCTGAAAGGAAAGGAAATCTGAAGATGAAATGACATTTAATTATGGCGAACCAAGTGATATGATTACATTCCGTCGCGACTTGAGAGCCAGACCACCAACTGTACCACAGTGCCCCTCCTTCCGGCTGGCGAGGTTGTCACGTCTGTCCCTATTTAGTCTCTTCAACCTGCAATGTTCATAGCATCATCTGGCATTAATCATTTTCTTGCAAAATCACTTTGTAAACCTCAATAAATATGTCGTGTTTTGCCTCACTGTAACATATTCTTCTTCCGCTTCATAAAAAATCGATCCAAAACGCAAAGGTTGAGAGGAAGAAACCCACAAAGTCTACGATACAGAAGGCCAAGACAATGACTCCTTAGTGATGCAAGACACTTCATATTTCATTTCAGCAACTTTCCAAAACTTACATGAAGCAATGCAATGCAACAACAACACTTGATCGGACCAAGTTTGTTACTCCATTGTTTTGAGAATCAATATGTGCTGTTTATTCAAATGATTGTCTTTTATCAAGCCCGTGACTTACACATGATTTTCTATATTACTTCCTTATATCTTAGACTTTCTTTTCGGGCAAGAAAAATTACTATTTGGGCAAGTGTTTTGCAGCAAATTTGACAATCTGCTTGCCCGACCGGGCACGGTGGTTTAAAAAACAGTTATGTAGCACCCTGCATTATAAGTGACCATTGCTAGAGAGATATGCTGTATTGTTATTAGGATTTACGCGATGACTGCATCTGTCACTCAATACATTTTCGCGGCCTAAAAGCTTACATTCTTGACACCATTATTCGAATTCCCATGGCAGCAGAATTAATCCCAATCATTCCAACCACATTTTCGAACTTTCAAGGAACCAGACGACCGATCTGTCACGCATAAAGTCACTTTTATGGTTACGAAGTGTCGGTAGCTTTCACTTTCCTTCCCAATCAAAACAGCTCATTAGTTGTCAGAATTAGATAACGACTCTACGCATTCTACATAGTTGTCGTAAGGCTGCTTGAATCGCGAGACCATTGAAAACCACAGGGAGGTTGGATATTTTGTTACCTTGACAATGGTCTGTATAATAGTACTCGCGCAGGGTCAGCTCTCGAAGACTTACTCCTGTGATAGAAATCAGAATAGATGTTCCACTATCTTTCAAAAAGTTATATCATGGATGGAACAAAGGAAAAAAAGGAGGACATTTAGGCCTAATTTTCAAGTCAATGTCAAAAGAATATTTTTTTTTCTGTTGAAAGAGTCACAACATATTTTGAGCAGTGGTGAGCTTAAAAGGCCAAAATTCACGAAATTTGGTTGATTAGGATATAATCTTTGTGTATTGACGGAAGGAAATGATCCTGAACCAGATATTGCAACAATAGAGCTTTGCAGAAGATTATCCGAAGAAGGCGTTCTAATGGTCTGTTTGCTTGTCTGTTTGTCTGTCTGTCTGTCTGTATGCATGTTTGTTTCCATATACTTTTGGTATACTTTGAATATTTCCCCCTTGGGAAAGGGGAATACCGCCCCCTTCTTTATTCCTCTCTAACATAATACCATGTATCATAATTACATTAAATGGCCACAGCAAGAGCGCAGTATGCTCAAAATGAGGCAAAACAATTATCATCACCCTGCATGACGTAACAGTATGAACCTATGTTATCAGATCTATCATCGCAACGTTGACAGCACATCAGAAGGAATCGCAGACAAGCACACGCATCACTTACTATCATAATCCTCACACAACAATGATGAGGTCTGCATCTAAAACATTGCCAATCGCATGCATGTATAATTCATCATGCCGTCACGGAGGATTTCCGCGGGAAAGTGGGACTGAAATGAGATTGCATCCAACACATTTTGAGGAAAACAGGATGAAAGCTGAGACCATCTGCCCATATAATTTCAACATTTATCTGCAAGATTTACTGCAAATACTGCCGACTTATCGCCAAAACCCGATGAAATCCAGATTATAGCCGGAGATCTAACTGTATATCCGCCATGTGCATGGTGTCTGCACGTAACCCTGGTCTATTGAGAGCCAAGTGCATGATTAATGATTACTGCCTTAGCCAAAACAATCTTCAAATTTTGGGTATATGAACTTTAAATCCCAGAAAAAAGATCCCGTTATAAAAGAAATGACAGATAAGAAAAAAAAAAAGTATCATTGCCAAGAGCGAGAGAAAAAAAATCAGACGCCTCAACCATCCATGAGTCTCGGTATACATTCTGAAAACATTCCATTATGAAAAGTCATCCTTTGCGGTCCAACAAACAAACAAACAAACAAACAAACAAACAAACAAGCAGAAAAACCCGCGTGGTACACTTTGAAATCAAGGTCAGGATTTCTATACGTCAGAATGAGATGGTGGAATTAAACAGAGAGCAAAACAAATAATGCATTATGTATGTGTTTCTCTCGCTTTCCCTCACTCTTTCCGTATTCAACAAGTATGATAATTATCGTTTATAAGTAGCAAATTAACACTGTCCATAGAAAATCATCTCAATTATTGTTGTCTGTGGTCACAACAGAAATGTACACTCTCTTCTTATTTGTTAGCAAGCTACTTCAACAGTTTCCATTTTGCACGTAATGTTGAATCTTACTGCTGTTATAAGGTAATAATACACCTTCATGATCTATTTTTTGGAGTTCCATTCAAGATTAATTTTGTCTTGAGTAAACTTCGTTAATTTTCATTTTATTTTGTTGTTACATTCAGAAGTCATTTGGTGGTTGGCAGTCTGGATTTGTTGACCGAGTGCTATTTTTCCTCCTGTTTAGTGAACCATCAAGTTTTATTTTTTGTTTGTAGTCAAATATTTTAGAAAAATCCACAACTTTAATAACCATGAAGATGACTGTGATGTACTCACAACGCAAACTCTTTAAGCTGCGCCTGCGCATTGCGATTTTATACGAGCTTGACGGAACCCAAGTGGCTGTGTGAACGTGTGCTCTTTCCGCCCTCCAATAGTCGTCGTATTTCTCATATTTTGGTGATATAGTCAAAGTTAAGAAATATCAGAAGGTTACGAGTGTTTTGATCCCGCCTCAAACGGTACAAAGGGGAAATTCCCTTAAAAGATGTTTAGCGGAAAAAAAAAACGAGATCTGAACCAGTAATTAACAATGTAAGACTTGAATTTCCATGATACTATAGAAGTAACTGTTGTTTGAACGACATCATATTGACTTCTTTTTCCTTTTCCCAATTTTCGTTCTACACAAACAGCTGGGCGACACCATCAAGGAGAGGGATGACCGAATCAAGCAGCTCGAACTCGAGCTCGACACGGCCACCGACAAGCTGACGGAGACCAAGTCTGCGCTCGATGAAGCAACCAAGGCACAGAGCGTGGTGAGTACTCTCTCCACTGTCTTTTAGGGGTCTATATAGGGCAATTACCCCCTGGACAATTACCCCAGACCCTTCCCTTAACCCTTAAAGGGACTGTACAGTACTGGTTGAGACCTAATTTCAGGTTTCTAACATTTTTAGGTGAGATAATAAGAAATCTCATACGAAATATGAAAGAGCATGCAATTCTATGAGGAATTCAACATTTATTTGATAAAAATTGGTTTTGAAATGGCTGAGATATCCAAAAAGAGCGATTCTAATAAAGTGTGGGACCCACACTTTGGAACGATCGCTTTGTTTTATTTTGTTTTTGGATGTTTCAGTAATTCCAAACCCAATTTTCATCAAATAAACTTTGAAATGCTCTTAAAATGGTATGCTCTGTGCTATATCATAAGTGTTTTCTGGTATCTTGCAAAACTTTAAAAGCCCAAATTCTCATCTCAACCGAAACTGTACTATCCCTTTAACCCTGAGCCTGATCCTGAACCTAATCTTAAACCCTAAACCAAACTCTATCCCTAAACCTAACCCTAACTCTAATCTTTAATCTAACCCTTTAACTAACCAGTATTTAATTAGCCGTTGTCCTTGGGGATAATAACCTGTATACGATCTCAGAATTCTCGCGCGACCACGTAGAGTCTCAAAATCATAGTGATATCATTGTTGTTTACATTCCCTGCCTGCTGGTTGTGGTATGGTTGAACTTGAAGAAGCAATGTGTTGTTTAAGAACATTTTAGGCTCAAAAGAATGGATGTTTGTGTATTTTGTATGTGTAATGGAAGCGTGCATTTGCGTGTGAAAGTGCGTGTACGTTTGTGTTGTTACTGTTTGTAATTTTGTATAGAGCTGGAATGGAGGAGAAGAGTCCATAATGAAAGGTATAGTGAACAAAGATGCGTTTTCCTACAAAGGACACCTGTGCAATACCTGCGAACTAGTTTTTTTTTTCTTATTTAATTCTTGCGTTAGACTTTAATTTCTTGTTTTTTGTTTTTATTTCCTTATTTCTTTCAATTTTAGTTTTCCCCCTTTTTTAAAGGGGGTGTTGCGCGATTTTCTATACTATACTCAACTTGGTTACACATGTGAGAAGGACCAAGGTGCGCATTGCAGATCTCAAACATATCACCACAAAGGCCATCCCCTGGTTGTTGTTGTTGGGATTTTTTTCTGCCACTGTCTGCTGTACAAGTTAATCACATGCTGATCGATGCGGAACAGTCGCTGCTATTATAGCATGTTCCGTGTCCAAAAATCGACGTTAGCGGTGTTACTGAATTTTGTTTTAATTCGCCTCCCTGTTGGGGTGATTCCTTTCATTTTAGTCATCTATTGTCACTATTAGATCAACAAGGGTAACAAAGCACGAAGGTTGTCATGTAATAATGAGCGCATTGTGACCCATTAAAATCGGAAATGTCACCTGTCATTGTTAGCGATGACATCCGGTTGTGCATGCGTTTGTGGTCACGGACTGAACACCCTTTTTCGTTCTGTTGCGGTTCACTTGCGGCAGATAAGGAATTTACCCGCAGAAAGACTTGTAGTACACTTAATAGTATACACTAAATGTCACTATGATGTCGAATAACAAATGCCTGATTCATTTCAAATTCACATTTCCCATTCCTTGAAATGAAATAGCTGTCCGGTGACTTATTTTTCATGGGCCGTCTGTATATCTGTCTCAGTCTGTCTCGGTCGCCCTCTAAAGCATGTCATTCAGTCCATCTTTCTCAGAGCTGTTTTCTTTATAATAATACAAATAGATTGAGAAATATAGATATAAAATGATATATGCATACACACACACACACACTTATGATTAAAACAGAAAGATAGAAGTTTCATACAACTTTAGTAAAGACATGATAAAAATGTGGAATTTTCTAAGTTTTGTATGTTTTTGCCTATTAGTAATATCGGCCCCTACCACATTAAGACCAGTGCAGTTTCAGTAATTCAATTCAATTCAATTCAATTCAATTCAATTCAATTCAGTTCAATTCAATTCAATTCAATTCAATTCAATTCAATTCAATTCAATTCAATTCAATTATTTTCTTATTTTTATCATATTTTTTTTTAATGCAAATTAGACGAGATGGTGCGATGTCGTCACACCTTGCCAGTCCCCTACTGTTGTATACATGCTTAAATAAGTATCAAGTCACTGGTGAATGGTTATGATGTTCTGAGTCACGACAGGTCATGGCCTGTTTTTCAAAGTGCCTGGTTAGACATATTACAATGTATTTTGTCTTTTGATGAATATTATACTGTTGATGTCGAGTAATAAGTATCCCAGAAGGAGAAACAAAAGTTTCTGGTGAGTGATTAGCAAGAAGATGTCAAGCTATTAGTTAACACAACACAACACAACACAACACAACACAACACAACACAACACAACACAACACAACACAACACAACACAACACAACACAACACAACACAACACAACACAACACAACACAACACATCTCAACACAACACAACACAACACAACACATCACAACACAACACAACACAACATAACATAACACAACACAACACAACACAACACAACACAACGCAATACAACAAAATGCAACACAACACAATGATAATGATAATATATCGTCTAAAAATAGAAAAGGATAAGGAAATCAATTTCTAGAAAAAAAGTTTGATAATCCATGCAAACTGGAACTTCTTTCGAGAAAATAATTTCGTTATTTTCGATGTCTAGATGATCAATTATTGTCGTCATTGTTGTAGTCAGTATCATTATCGTAATCAATTTCATTGTCATTACTTCTGTGAAAAGATTCGTTTTCGCGTCTATATAGGGTCTGAACATTGATGATCTATAATCATATAACACTGGATGTATATATCTTTTATTCTCTGCTTGCTAACTTACTGTGGTTGAGACTGAAAAAGGTCATGCATAGTATGTTCCTCGAAGCAATATCATGTTGTTAAAAGTATTTATCGTTCAAATTTAAAAATGGATACGTCATCTATGGAATTAAGGCTGAGTGGTTTGTACTTATATTGCATTTACTACCTGAAGACAATACACCATGATGTTGACCAATTACTATAGTAGTATGTGAGTTACGATAATGGACTCGCAATTGAAATGCTACCTCAGCTACGGCTTGCTCGTCTTTTCATTTCACGTGATGGAACAAGGTAATGATAGCTGTTGGTTGTTTTGATGACTTATTCATGAGTTCAGACAAACAGTGGACTCGTGATGACCCAAGACAATCCAAGCCGAGGATTCACCTTACAATTATTTCCTGTAAATAATGGGATTGTAAGCACCGTTCCGCTTGGATACCCTCCTAAGACGTCGGGTTAGGACGCACAACGTCTCCGGACCCTCTGAACTGGGACAGCAACCGATACCTGCACCGATTATCGTTCAGCCAGCTCGGCACACCCAGATCCTACGTCACACCGCCGTATATGGAATGACATGCCTGGAATGTCAGGCTGTGCGCTCGAGTGAGTGCACTCCCTCCGCCGAACAGTGACACGCGCGGGATGACTTTCGACGATAGTTCTCTTGTGTTCATGACTTCTACCACTTCTACATGTGCTGGATTCAAGCCTTCCTGTAGGCGTACGGATTAACGACCACAGATAATTGCAACGGTGTCTTCAATTCATCTCTGGATTATCTTTGTGTCAAGTGGAAACGTGACAGTCACGATGAGTTCCTTACAGCATCGATACCTCGGTAACCACTTGAACTCTCCGTGCGCGCTCTCAGATCTCTTTGGCATTTTGACATAGATATTTTGTGGCTCTTCGCCATTAAATGCTTTGCGCGTACGTGCACACACACGCACGCACGCACCCTCATGCTGTGATAGGCCGCGCAACATAAGCAAAAGTGCATCATTATTTGCAGACGGACAGCTTTCACGTTTATGCTTATTTGACATTCCAATGAGGCACACTCATTCGATAGTCTTACTTTGTTGCTCCATGATCTTCTTTAGACCTTTCAGAGTGTTGTGAAATAACCTCCATAGGCGTAAATCATGCATCGTTATTTCGTTCATTCTTCATTAACATCTACAAGATTTATGTAATTGTCATCCAAGGCGCCCACCTATTTCAGAAACTTACTGTATACGATGATTTCCTAGCTGGACGTGATAATTAGAAACAGATTGTACTATACACCATAATTATTTATTGAATGTTCATGTGCATCATTTAAAGAATATATACATATATATATATATGTATATATATATATATATATATATATATACACACACATATATATATAATATATATATATATATATATATATATATATATATATATATATATATATATATATATATGTGTGTGTGTGTTATATGTATATTGGCCTTGTCAGTCTGTTCCTTTCCGAACACAGGTACACACACTTTTTTTTTTTAAAGAGGCATTCCAGACGATTTTCATATAATTTCACATCATGTAGTACATAAATCGACAGATCCGTGTATAGATATTTTGGAATATTGTCCTTGAGCAGACAAACCAATACTCTGAAAATCGTAAACGCAGTAAAAACAGAGTCGATGACATATGGTAGCCTCACATACATTGTTTCAGCAATGTATAGCAGTGTAATTCCATTTCAATACCATTTGCTTGACAAGTTCACCTGTGTATAGAATCTATGCATGTCAACTTCTTTTGTTCTGCTTCCTTAAGCCCCAACTCATGCATTCTTATGGTGAGGCTGCCATGTCATCATCCTTGTTCATTGTAAATTTGGAAAACATTCTTATTCCTCATCCCAATCACTATATATTCTGGAACTCTGTACTCAGCATAACTAATTCATAGTTGTTTAAACCTAAAAGTCTGAAAATCATCCGGAGGTCTCCTTCAAGTTAAACACACACGAAAAAAAAGAGAAAGAAAGAGAGGAAGCATTAACTCAATACAATAATGTAATACAAGCTACAAAGCTACTAGCCAGTTATGATGGAAAATGACTATCATACACTGGCGTAATTTCCTACTTGAATGGATGCAAAGGATCTTATCAGCAGGTTGATATATCTTTCCATCAAAATTGTCCGAAAATGAAATGGCAAAGCAACTTTGTTTTATATCGCCTTCTAATAAAAAAAAAAAATACCCACTTCAATAGACACATTGAAGGGCAGCGATTAATTTTGCAACACCCTTTCCACTAATACTCTGCAAGTGCATGCAGTAATGTTACTGTATCTTAATTACAGCCAAAATGAAATTCTTACACATCTACACGTGCATTGATGTCCCCATTTTTTTTCTCTCTTCATACGCACACACGGGGCACGTACGTACAAGTACAACCATGCACACCTAACGCATTATCGTATTTCCTCCATTCTCCTTGCATTTTATTTAGTTGTAAATCGTGCGTCGTGACTTGATTCATTCTTCTTTAACATCTACAAGATCTTTGTCGTCCAAAAGGAGCGTCTATCTCAGAAAAAATCATAATACTCCTGCTGGAATTGCTATCAAGTAATAAAATATACACCATAAATAATTGCATGTCCAATGTGCATTGTTTGAAATCTATCAAAAATTGTTTTAGTTTAAACTCTTTCCATTAATACTCTTTTTAATTGTAATTAGTAATTAATGTACGGCCAAAAGGAAAATCTTACACGTCTATAGGGGCCTACAAGTGCCTAGAATATGCCCCTTTTTATCTTTCCACGCATACATGCTGCACGTACAAGTACACCCAATCATACTTTACGATCAGTGCCTGCATAATGCATTATATTCGTATTTCTTCCATTTGTCTTGCATTCTTCAAATCCCAGTGGCAAAGTTTTGGAAACCAACATTCATTTCCAAAGAAACGGGCAGTATTTTGTTCAGAATGTATTCAATTTGGTAACTTTTTATTACTTGGTCATGTAAACATAAAATTATAACGAATTATTATCAAAACTTGCCAAAGAATGTGTGCTATGCACATACAGAAAAACAGGCTTGTGGGATTCCTGTATACACATCCCGGATACACATCTGTAATAAGCTTTGATTTTATCATCATTGTCTGAAAGATATAACATAAATGTCATGGTTGAATTTCTATAGCGATGTCTTGTGCAAACCATATATTTTGCACTCATGTTTTCGTGTGTGTACACGAATATGAAGACAATGAACGCCTCAAAGTTTGTAGTAACTTATATGCAATCATTTCTCAAAGTTGAGCTCCAGCTTTGTGTATCTTACAAGCAAACGAGCAGACAAAAAATTATATATATTTTTTTTTAATGAGATAGGGCATAATTACGATCGGCAGAGAAATTATTATGAGGCAGCAACATGTCAGAAAGATAAGACATGTTTTAAATTATGCATTTCCTATAGAAATAGAAAATGACGGGGGAAACTAAATTAAGGCAAAATGTCTTGTCGTTGATTTTAATTTCTTACGCGAACCGCATCATAGACACAATGAAGTAAACACAGCCATTATTGACATGGCACAGATTGAAATTGAAAAAAAAAAAGCACGATACAAAATTGATAACGATTAGCAAAATTCCGAAATCGTCTAATACTGAGCAACTCGAAACTTGCGTTCCGATCACGTGGCTGTGACGTCACTTGCATCATATCACCATGACATTTCTTTTGATTATATTTAAATGATAATATTTCAGAGACCAATGAGAGAGTACTGGATATAATTTGAGCAGAGTCGAAAAGAAAATGTCTTGCAATTTAAAATTTTGGGAAAATATGTTATTTGAAGCCTCAAGTGAATGAGTTGTCGTCTTCAAATGACACGGTAAACAAATTCAAAATTGTTGTCAAATGCGCAAAGTAAACAACATGCTATTTTTATGACCTGATGCAAAATGTAAACTTTGATACTTTCCATAAGGTCTAGCTTTCCCAAAGTTTTTCTCATCAAATGACTTTGAGTACGTCATTACTTCGTTCATTTTCCAGAAAAATTTGAACTTTTTATCTAATATTGCCAAACTGTATTCTGTTACGCTTGTCGTTTATAGACGTTTTATTGAATGATAACCGCAAAGTAATGGGAGATAAGATGTCAACAAATCGAAGACGAACAAGTGTTCCCAATGACTAATGATTATGATAATATACACCATAAGGAATATCTGTTCAAAATGAGTGCTTGGGAGTCTCACAGGAATTCTCAGTGTGTGCCAGGCCATGGGTATGATGTTGGCGATCTCCCGTAGGGAGTAATTAGTAAAGACGTAACAGCACAAAACAAAGAGGACGGAAGAGGGCACACTTCTCTCTGTCTTGGGTATGAACTTCATATCGCTCCGATACTCCATGGTCATTTGAAATCTGAAATCTAATGAATTGTATGAAACTTCATAAAATAAATGTAGGTTAAACATACTTTAATGCTTTGAAATCATTTGTTTAGGCAGCAGAAAATCTCCAAGAAGAGCCTGAAATTAAATGTCTAAGCACTTCAAGACAGGTATCGATCAAGGAATCGATTATTATCGAGTAACGAGCCCCTACAGTCTCTGTGCGTGTGTGTGTAGATTGCGTGCGTGCGCGATGCGGGATGCGAAGCGCTTTTGACCCTGCGAATTGAGAAGTGTGCATACTACAAGTGGTTTCCGAAATTACGCTGAAAGAACGTAATTCGGATATATTTTCTAGGAGAAGGAAGAGAATCGCTGCAGATCGAAATGGATCAGATAAGGAAGAAGGTGTCCGCCCTTAGGATCTCGTTGGACGAGGCTACGGAACTCAAATTGTCATTAGAAAAGAAGCTTACTGAGGAACGAGAACGATCCGAAGCGGTAGGTATAGTGAAGCCATACACCGCATAAATTTGGCGTACAACACACATGCAAGTGTCTTGTGTGTGGGATGGGCCAAGCGCCAACGCCTGCACTGCGTACCGTATACCGGTAGTCGGTTCGTGTGATAGTGGAAATGAATGCTAGTACATCTGTGTAGTATGCGTGCATGTGTGTTTGATGGACTACAAATGATGAGATGTAGCATAGCAATTGCCCGTGGCCGTGTTCACCAGCTGTAACCCAACCTTATAAAGTTGAGGAAACGATGATGACATATTAGAGAACATTTGTGTTGAACGAAGTTTCATTGGGAACTCGAGATCCACCCATTGCTGGTCATAAAGTGAAACTAGAAAATAGTTAGAACATGAGATGAACATGATGAATGCATGGTCTGCTGAAGGCAAGCAAGTGCAAGCACCAGACAGAGCCCAAGGGAAGGTGTAACTTGTTTAATGCTACCATTTAGACCGTCTACAGGTGTAACCGTTAGGCCTATAACTAAATGATCGGGAGAGGTGATATGATTGTAGGCAATTCCTGCCCTTGTTCTCATCTCACTAACTGCCTAACTCGCTGGATCACAGATCACAGTTGCATTGACAAATTCTTGCTAGGAAGTACCCCTGTGGCTTTTTTTGTAGAAGTGCTAGATCTAAGTTAACTAAAGATGTTTGAATGTTGCATTGTTGGAGATTAATTGTGACTTCTTCAAAAATAAATCATTAACAGACAAATGCAATACATGTTGCCCATCTGTTGTTACATCTCATTAGAATATACTAGCAGCCAGAAACTTCAACAAAGTTGAATTATGAATAAATAGACACTATGTTAAAACTCAGTCTAACCAATATAGATCTAACGTGAGGTTCTAGTCTATTTATGTAGCCAAAAGTGTAACAACCCATTTTTGGAAATAGGGGTCTATAGACTGTCTAGAAAATTATTTTATGTCATTTGCTCTAACAGTTGTAGACCTTTATTTACTGTGAAAATTAGTGAGCATTATGAAATAATGTAATGGCAGGCCAGCCAAATGAGTGTAGGCCTAGAATAGTTATCAATTAAGGTATACCATAGTTAACTTAGCCTAGCAGGTAAATTGGCCACTTGTAATGAGGGCGCTAGTGGCCGAGTTTACCTGCTAGGCCGACTTAACCCTTAGATACTGCACATACCTTCGTTAGTACAATTGAATAGGAGTAACATTAGAATTCAGAGCCAGAAGCTTGCAAATTGCATATAATGTTGGTCATGACATGCTCTAAAAACAAATTTGATGCAGATGTTGCAATACTGGTAAACCATCACAGTGTCTTGATTGCAAGTCATCTAGGTTCTATATTAGCACTGTTAATCCTAATTTGTTCAAGCATAACAGATTTCACAAGGATCCTGTATTTCTACTTTTCTTTGTAGGCTTGCTTGGTGTAAAGTAAGAGGTATTTTGAACTGTCAAACATGGCAGACGAGACAAAGAATATTTTGTCTACTGGTTAGTGGATTGAGGTACTGTATTAAGCTGTTATTTTTGCGAGGGTTTAATTTTCGTGAATTTCGCGAATCGCAGTTGGATGGCGAATTTAACACGTGAAAATGTCTCCTTATGCTTGGGCAATAGTGCATTTATATTAGCATCGGCATAAGTTTGCGAAAACAACATCTCGCGAAAATATCTATGACCTCATTCGCGAAAATATATGTACGCAAAAATAACAGCGTATACAGTAACTTATTCCATGATAGTATCCAAAAAAGGTCGTATCATCTGAAGTTAGTAATTGCAATTGTGAGTTACCATGTTATATGTATAAATCACATGTTATCAAGTTTGTAATGAATGTCAATTCCTGTAATCATTATTTTGATGCCTTTAGGGGCTGCATGGTATGGTACTATTATCAAATCTGCTACGCAAAATGTGCATGCCTGTTCCTAATTTCATTGTCTAATGTAAGGCTATCCACAGACTCCTCAGAAATTTATTTAGGAAGTTTCCAATGAATCGGTACCTAAACACGAGATTAGACCATGCATTATATAAAACCAGGTTCATGGATATTCTCATTAAAAAGTTAAAAATATTGATCAGCTTTGTAATTTTAGCACATGTGATCAGTATTGTACAGTAGTGCATAGGGGATCAAAGAGAAGATAACTCTGTGGTAGTTTTTCATACTACATAAAAGTGAAAGCGTACGGTACTTTCATAACATCCACTTTTGCCAACCTTACAATTCTGTACATACTGTGTACAAGCTATATTATGTACCTTGCTCACAAACAGTTTGTGCTGTGAAGATGATTGCACTGTACAATATTTGATATACCTGTAAAGGTATTCATAGCCTAATTTGTCTGGAATATTTTCCCTGTTTTTAGTATTACGCAGACCTTTGTGTAATGATTGTTATGTTTAAAATTTTGTTAATCTTTTATTTCATTTTGTTAATATTGTTATTTTTTTTTTTTTTATAGTACCATCTGCATAGTCTCTCATACTAGTATGTGAGATCCCTGCTGGTGGAAATTACATTAATTTCAAGCACACTACATGAATTTGTACTGTAATTACACATATTGACAGTTTTCTGCCAACGCCAGTATTGACACAGGCGTGTTCTGCTGCAGGAAATAGGAGGTGTGTTTGTCCTCCTAAGTTGCTTCAAATTTCCCTAAATGACCTTTGCCCCCGAACGACAGCAGCAGTCTGATGCACTGATCAAGAGACAGGATTGCAAAATATATCAAGTGTACTTCAGTGATATGTGTTCCAAGGTGTCAATGCAACAGAGCAGCTAACTGTTCTGGTTTATTTTATATTGAGTCTTGCTTATGAAAATGAGAAAAATGCTTATGAAAATGAGAAAAATGCTGAAACTAGAAGTGCGATTTTAGCTTGCCAGATACAGTGTACAATATGCAGTAATCAAATTTTTAAACTAAAATATGTTCATTACAGTAGTCCCTTGTTTAAACCAAAATATTTCATTTGCCAAAGTATTGTTCTAATTTCTTCGTTTTTATTGTGTATGTATTGTACAATGTTAACATACATGTAGCATTCTGTCTGGTATTATCGTGTCTGCTTTTGCACTACAAAATTGGCAGTGGTCATGCATGAGCCTTTGTGGGCCATGGTAATGGTACAATTGTAATTGTTTTGAAGATATACTGGTACTATAGTCTAAATCTGTCCAGTAGGTTGTACGTTTCTTTGAAGAGTGATGATTGTATTAAAAAGTTGATGACTGCAGTCTAGCGTTTGATGGAGTCTTGTTTTTTGTTATATAATTGTCATAATTGTCGGGAAGGATGTCTACAGTAGTGACAGAGAAAGCTCTGTGCACAAGGTTTACTTCACTACAACTGGTCCATTGTGTACTAGTCTAAGGTTGACACACACGTGTACACACACTGGTAAATAGTCTTGCATTGTGCCAAGTGCAATTGCCTTGAACATGCAGGAGGGCCAAGAACATAATCTAGGGTGCTGTGTCACAATCCACGCTTTGTGCATCTGAACCTGAAGCAGAACCAGCTCTGTACCTAGCATCTGTCGCAGTATCTGACTGGTCCAGCACGAATTTAAAAATATGTTTTAGCTAAAGCCATGACCAGGAGCATTCTACTGATGGAAGAAGATGGTTAAAAATTATGTGTCATGACATTTGAAGTTTTATATTTTGTATGTAGAGCACACAAAGAGAAAGGTTGAGAAAGACAGAGCTCTGCCTGATACTTATATTGATCTTTGAAATTGTAGTTAAATGGGTCAGAAGATGTCTGACTTCTGTCAAGTCATTAAAAATGTGCACAAAGTGTAATTTCCAAATTTGACCATGCTCTCTCATTCAGGGTCTTCAATTTAATATTTGGTTGTACATTATGTGTGATCATGTGGATTTCAATGTGCCTGAAGCCAGCTGCAGGCAGATGCTAATGAACTATGAAGCACAATTTACATCTGTATGAATGATCCATTACAATTAATATGCTTTATATACAGTGTTCACATGAAAGATGGGAGAACTATAATTATGCCCTATGAAATCATTGTAATGTGCTGCCAATATTGTTGTTCCTTTTAACAATATGACTACAGGTACCGTACCTAATAAATGTGAATGCAATTTGTATACTACTGGTACACACACTGTGTACTGGGTATGGAAGGTACACTACTAGTACTAGTATCAGTAGGCAGGGAGCATATTAACGTTGGTCTGGACCTGTAACTGGGGGTAAGGTCCTTCATGTACAGTTGTAATGCCAGATTCAGATAACTGTGTGATACTGCTGTCCATGCATTTTTAAATTGGACCCCATATGGTAACTTCTTTCAATCACCTTGGGTGTAAAGTTATCATGGATAGGTTAGAAGCTGTGCCTGACATTTAAGTACTTCACACATTCTCAACACAAATTGTGTTGAAAACTCTCCACCACTGAAGTTGTCTATTCAGGCAATGGGCAAGCACTGGCTTGAATATTTGGAATCTCCAGTTGATGATCTGCATCTGAAGTTAGAGACAAATTACTAAATATTCACTGAAAAGGGGCATGGATGATACATGTACACATGTATCTGGCAAAAATTAGCTGAATGGGAACTGTTCATGTTCAAATGTATGTGTCCTCATACCTGTGACTTGATTTCCAATAGACTTACAAGTGCATAAAACACTTTTTTTTTATTATGCCTCTTTAATAAAAGTTGTTTCTGCTTACATGAAAACTTGCCAAAGGCTTGCTTTGCACAACAAATAATGCCTGTAACGTGGCATATACAGACCGTTGTATGAAATCACTGACTAGATTGTTAAGTTTGTTATATTTGCATATTGCCTACAGCCAGTGGACCACTTTCAATCCATGAAATGAATTCCAACTTAAATAATAATGCATGTATACATTACTGTTCCAAAAAATTTCCACTATATTTCTACAGCTTGCTGAAGGTTTGTCCAACTTGGTCACAAATGATATATCGTAAACAATGTGAATTCCCAAGCAGATTTTGGCAAGAGAACCTCTATAGCATGTAGCAGGTGAGAAAATATTGTTGACCAGTTTGCAAGGATGAAACACGGTTCTATGAAACTCTGAAGGATGTGTATGGAATTTTAGGAAATGATGCAATGTGTATTGATGCCGATAGTTTGGAAAGCAAAGAAGTTCAACATTCCAACCATGAAGAAAGGAAATATGGTCAGAAATCAAGAGACAGTTAAAGCAGGTGATGTGATTGATTGTGTGCTAGGTTGGTCTATGTGGACTTGGTAAGGGAGGGAAGGATGAATGACATCCTGGAGAGTGCTTTGAAACATTAATTCTTTCCCCAGTTAGGTGTCTGAGTCTCATCAGACAATGTCATGGTGCTGGCAGTGAACTTGAGCAGGAAGCAACTGAGTCACCATTTACGACGCTGAGGATTGTTTTAGCAGCTGACAGCTTTCTTTTCCTCAGGACAAGGGTGTATGCATAGTAGAGGTTAAACCCAGGGTATATAATATATAGTATATAAAAGTGTTCATTATAAATTTCTCTGTGGAGTAATTCCCTGACATTTGAATCGGATGGAGCGTATGAACTTGTTTGACCTAGTATGATGATATCTCTAATATTTCATGTTTGTGTGGAATTCACAAAATGATTCATTTGTAATTTCTTTATTCTCATGCAGAACTTAAATGTGCAATGTAATATGGACAGATGGTGGGGGGGGGGGGGGGAATGATTGTTATGAATTGTTCCTGTACATTGTATGTGTTCGTACATAGGTTCAACTGGTGGACTCAGAGTCAGTGGTCTTTACAAACAGGTTGTGTGGATACCCAGGAGGTCCCTGAAGTTGTGGGACTGCATACTCATTATCAAGGAACCAGTTCAGCCTATTTGACACTGTACAGGTTGTACTGTAAAAGTACAAATGTTGGCGGTACATTTATTTTTGCGCAATTCATGGTATTTTTGGCTAGCACGAATTCTAAAACCTGGTTCTCTGCACAATTTGAATGGGTTGACAATTGTGCAGCGTGAATTCAAGAACCTGCGAATATGTTTTTTGAGCGCTAGAAATTAATCACACAAAAATATAGATGTTTACACAGTAAAGTGGACCAACAACCCAAACTAATGTAAACTTCTATCACCCCAGTCTGCTTTAGATTTGTTTCATAGCCAATATTAAGATTTCTGTGCAAATCTGGGGTTCTTAGAAAGAACAGAATAGCTATTTTAGGCATATGGATAAGGGTATGACGCAGTATTAGTAACAGATTCAATAATAACATTAAAAAGGCAGGGGGTCTATGATATAATGGTGCTGTATCCAGGGCTCAAACTATTAAAGAGCATTTTGTCATCAAAAATAGTTTAACTGAAATGTATCATAGATTTCACATTGTGAGCACTGGATTGTATGCTACAGACACTTGATTTGTTTAGATCACATGTGTTTGATGGCAAAGAAGTAAGACAGAAATTATGACCTTCCCACATGGAAACAGAGTGAATTTGCACCCACACAAATGCTTAAATCAAAGTGTTGTATTGTTTTAGTTTTATTTTGTTTGTTTGTTTTTTGCTTATGAAGTGACTGTAGAACACTTAGTGCTTGTGGAGTTTGTCAGAGAGAGGGAAGGTGAATCTGAATGCCATGATGTTCATTTTTGTATACATTATGGGTGTGTGCATTGTGTGTCTGTATGTGTACAGGCTTCTTCGTGCAGAAGACGTATGTGCAGAGTGAAGGAATTTTGATAATGTGATCATGCACAGGTTTAAAGGGACTGAAGTGCATTCAAAAGACATCTGCAATGTGGAAACTTTTTTTGACATTCTGCAAGTATTAGCTCAGATTGTATTTTCCCCCTAAGCTTTCTTCAAAATATGACCATATATAACAGATAGCTTAGAAAGAAACTATATTCTCTTTTACTGTTTCATTATCGAAAGTAAAACTTCAAATTCCCTTTTTTTCTAATTGTGATCTGTTTGACTAAATGCGGCTGTAATTTGCCATGCAAACTGTGTTTTATTTCTCTGCTTTGGAATTATTTAGGCAGCATGAGAAAATAAATTTCTATTCCTAAAGGTACATACAAAGTTAGACATTTCAGATTTTACCAGATAACAGTGTTGTCATAATGAAAATTGATTTTATACTTAATAATTTGACATTCTAATGTGTGCTCCCCTCCCCTTCAAAATACAGGCAGAAGCTGAAGTGAAGAACCTTAACAGTAAAATCATCCTCCTTGAAGAAGATAATGGCAAACAAGAAGAGGCACTAGGAGAAACAAGGAAAAAGCTAGAAACCATTGAGGTTGAGGCAGATGAAAACTTAAGGTGAGTCAAGTGTCAAAGTGATGCATAGTTCATAGCTTGTATTTTCCTTGATTGATCTACCAACATCTGTGAAAAGATGGAATAATGTATCTGAAGTTTATCACTTTTCAACTACTGAGATACTTTTGAATGTGTACAAGCATTATTAGATCTTAAGAGAATGTTTTTGAATCAGTGTGGGCCGTCCATTGGTCCAACCATGGAACATTTGGTCTGCCTCTGTCTATGTTAATTTGATATGAGTCATGTCATGAATATGACTCGTAGACATGTAGTTCTATTGTACATCGATAATCATTTAATTTGAAAGACACACTATGTTAAGATGTAAAAAATACCCAGACAAAGATTTGTAGCCTCGAGTGGTGTTAAGTTATGTGTAGTACAAAACTGACAGAAGTTATTGGGGTTTCTAATCAGTAATTTAGGGGAAGCGATTCTTGACCATGCCTATCACCTGTTTGCAAAACTATTCAAGGTTGATAAATAGAAGGGCAAACAAGCAGGACACAATCATGGCAGGCATTAGCTACACATGTACCCCACACAAATGTCATCCAGACTTGATGCTTGGCCTACATAGAAAACATGTGACTAATGCTTGCCACTTGTAGTTTATTAAGTACAAAGCTCACCTGTGCAAATTGTACAAGACGTAGTGAGTGGCTACTATATAGTGCACTTCTCTGAATGCCTTGTCATGATATACTAACATTGTTTCACCAATTTTGATTTTCTGTATTTTTTTTCTGTCTATTTATAAATTTATCTTATTATTTTTTTTTCTTTTTCCGAGTATAGACAGTGTACCTGGTATGTAGTCAGGAAATTTTATTTGATTTGATTTTGATAGCCTCAGAGTCTCTCATACAGCTGACAATCAAGTGCTGGAAACTTTTTCAAGACATTGACTAATTTGAATAACTTTTTTATATATAAAACAAAAACAAAAACACATGTGGCATCTACATAAATGATAAAACTAGTTAGAGTGTTACTAGAGTATCTTGAGCCTGAACGTCAGTGTAGTAAAGTGACGAAAGAAATACCAGTATCTCACAGCCTGGGTGTATATACATGTAGCTAAAGCGGCTTACAGCTTGTACAATGTATATACCACACGTGTTGGAGATAACCTGAGATTTTGCGTTGCGTGAAGGGAGTGGCCTACTTGCCATCCAACAAACAGCCAACAGTTCTGTATAGGTGGTAAGTGTGTTCTCTGATCATATGAAGAAGTGAAGATGGCCCCTGTTTGGCTAGCAGTTTACAGTTGGCCTGTCTAATCTCTATGGCATACTATTGTAGTCTCTGTGTGTATGGGGGTTTCATTCAGACAGACCCGCTGATTTGCCTTCCCTCTTTCTACCCACCCTCCCCATTATCCATTGAAATCTTTCAGGCAGACCTTGTAGATTCGCACACATGCACACAATCATACTCAAATGGGAAACGCTGTTCTATTACATTTTGAAGCAAACAGTGTGTACGTATATATGTCTCTTTTCCACCATTGATGTTCTGTATAGAACCCCACAAAAGGTTGTATTTGATGTGCAAGGGGATAAAGCAAACATACATCAAAAGAATCTTGGTTGAAGTTCTTTATTCGAGGACCTTGATGATCAGAGGTCATAGGTACTGTATGGATATCCCAAAGACTTTAACTTCAGGAATCAATATACTGCTGTACTTCATACTTGCCAGTTTATCTATTAAATTTACACTAAGCCGTCCTATTTGAATGAAAGATATTTTTCTGATTTTGATTTCATTTCATCTGTCCATAAATATCAATTTGATTAATATGGATATCTTGTGAAGAATGATACAATGCTTATTTTCTAAGAATTATTCAGTGTGTGTTTTTAAAGCTATAGTGTTCAAATTAAGTCAGGGAAACTCTCAGATAACATAGATATTGTACTGTGTGTCTGAGTATGTAAAACTAACGTCATTGAATAAAATGTTTTCTTTTATCTGAATGCATAGACATGAAATTGAATTGACTCAGCTTTCAGAGGAATAGAACTTGTTGTTTGACCCGTTAGTGTTGAAAGGTGAAAGGGTAGACTCTGAAATGAAGAGTGTCAACTGTTTGTGGAAAGTGAAACTTGATTCTAGCACTCCAGGCCCAGTAAATTCTGGTCTACTGGGTAGTGACCCAGCCTGTAGTTTGCATTCCCCTGTAGCCTGATTGTCAAGATGTATGGTTCATGCTGTATAAGTTGAGCTGACAAGCCACAAAGAGAGATGTTCTAATGGTCAATCAAACACAGGCTACCATGAGTGCAATCAGATACTTGAATGGGGAGTCGTGGGTGCCTGCACATATCCCTATTAAACACTCGTTGTCAGTAGAACCTGCCTGGATTTACCCAGAGAAATTGTCAATGATCAGTCCTTGAGATTTTGTCTGATCAGCTGTCTGTTATTGTGGTATATTGATTTGAAATATCTTTAAATTCATTATGTGCTTCTCAAGAATATAAAATCCTAAAGTCTTCAAGAGAACTAATGATTTCCAGCATATAGTTCTTGATGAAAACATATTACTGTCAGACTGTATTACCTGCAGACGTACGACATCCCTTGCATTCTTGTATATAGCTGTGTGTGAGAGGCTGATGTTACTTCAGCCTTCATGCATGCGGTGTTTAATTTGGAGCGGTGCTCGTGCACCAGTGATATCCATACACTGCAGGGATGCGTAATCCAATATTGCCTTGAACGTTCATATCATTAGTAGAGGTGTGCTGTTTACACCATGGACATTGCCATCATCAGTTTTGGTTGGCCAGCACATAGGAGACTGAGAAGCAATGTTATTGGGACTGGGGAGGGGAGGGGGAGGGGGAGGAGGTGGGGTTGATGGTCTTGCTGTCATTGTTATCAAACCATTCAACTGTAATGTATTATTTCAGCCATATTGTATTGGCCTCTCACCATAGAAATCAGTGAAAGCTACTTTTTATGTGTTCCTGGTTCATATACTATGCCTGCATGTGAAATAGGAGAAGGAATGGTCTGGGGTAGATTGGCTTGGTTTATAGGTTTTTCATTTTATTTTATGTTGTTTATTGTGGACGACATGAAATATGAAGACATGACAGAGTGAAGGATTGTTGGAAAATCAAAAACAATTGTGGCATGACATTTTCACAAATTGCCGACTGAAAAAATTATAGTTTACTACACATATACAGGTGCTAGTAATGCAGGGGCTTGTTCAACTTCCACATGCATTTTATTTTCACAAATCTTGGCTCCTTGTAAAATTTGTGAAAGTTCCATGCATGCCAAAATTTCTGGCTCCTTGTAAAATTTGTGAAAGTTCCATGCATGCCAAAATTTCTGGTGTCTAATGTAAACTAGACATTGTAACAGATGAAGAACTGACAAGGATAAAGGAAGACACAGTAAATAAAGGCAAAGAGAGAAGTTGGTAATGTAACAACCATCCATTTTGTCATTAATGCATTTCAGGAGGATATTTGGACTTACATTGCAGGTTTTCATTGACTGAGCAAGAGGAGATGTACATTAGATGGTCTATTGTTTTGGTATCTAATGAATTAGGTAGAAGGAAATCCATAAATTTCCCCCCCCCCCCCAAAAAAAAAAAAAAAAAAAACATACACTGGATAAACTATCAAAATTTAAAGTGCAGATTGTACTCAGTGCATTGCTTTGAGATTGATTAGCCAGGTTCCACAGTTAGAAAGTAAACTGTAGAAATTAAATATTTAAAGTTCTGTCAAAACTAGCTTGACATGACTGATTTTTTATCCCTCTCAAGCAAAAGAATCAATTTTATTTAATAGTATTGTACGGAAACAGATATTGCACAGAAACAGATGCTTTGATGCCTATGTAATTAGGACATCTCCAATGCATAAGATTCCTGCAATATCTTTATTTACATAAATGTTATCATGATTACATGTGATAGTGTGTGCAAAGTGAATTACCCAAGTTGTCTGAAAGTCAAAAGAATACTATTATTCTGAGCATGGTAAAACTACAACATTTTGTATTACAAGCTTCCTGCTAGTGTACAGTGTATGTACGTTTTAAATCAAAAAGGTAACGGTTGCAGTGACCTTGTACCGCCAACATGCAGACAACCTCAAGCACAAACACATACAACAACTTGTACACCTCTTTTCTGTGCCTCATTGTGTGTGGAATCACTGTGTCTACATGGCTGTGATGAGTCATGGCTATAGAATGCTGTGCCGTACAGACAACTCAGTCATAGTTGCATTCAATTTGAAATGAAACAAAGCAGATTGAGGATGAATGGGGCTTGAGTAATATGGGCTAAGTCAAACTGCATGCAACATGTAGACCTGCAGAGCTTCTCTTAACACTACTGGGGAAATCCATGTTGTCTCAACATTATGTCGTCTTACATTCAGTCTCCATATGTTGTATTTTATTGCATACTAAATTTTGTTTAATAGGACACTTGATAAGGTTTCTCGCATTCACAGGCATGGTAATGGTATTAAACCAGTTGTGAATTTTAACACATTATGTGCCAATGAGTTAAATGTGCACAAATTTCACACACAAACCTTTGAACAGGTAATGAATGTGGCATGTAGGCCTAAGAGGGTTATAAAGTACAATTGAGGTCTCTTCTCCTCTATCCTCTGGTCTAGTTTTGCCTAATTGAGGAAGTGAGAATAAGAAATCATCACTTAATCCTGTCCTTGGAGACACATACAGTGTACCTGCATTGTTTTATTCTGAAACAGATATATGGTGCTTGTACTATCTCTAACATTGAATACATTTTCTTGATGACAACTAAATATAATGTTCAGTTTCTCTTTTGCAATCATACTATGAAATGGCTCTAACTTTTTGTCACTTTAAAGTCCATCAAAAATTTCTTAACTTGGGAATGGGATGACCTCCATGTCGGTTAATTCCAAGATCATACTGGTATGCACAGATACAAAATGTAGTTCTTTTATCTTTTTTGTAAACCATAAATATGATGGGGCCAACATTAAAACAAAGCTTACACTTCACTTAAAAAGCCTCCAAACCTTGAAACTGTGTTATGATGAAAGCCGATATATCATTTCAAAAGCTACAAACTTGAAGGGAAGGCTGTTGGTTTTGTATTGGTATCAATGTAATATAAGGTCACCCGATTCCAAATTATCTAACAACATAGTTACAGTGTGTACTGATTTGTCCTTACATAGATTAAAAAAAAAAAAAAGTACTGGATAGGTCAGTGTTCATTTTCCTGATGACTTGAATAGAGTATGAGCTTTAAAACTTACGTTGTGAAACATTTTCAAAATGTTTAATAGGATTCTTAGGCCAAGTTAAATAGTTTTCCATTCCCAGTTGTTGGAGAAGAGTAATATGTTAGGTTCATGCTATATTTCTGACCTGAAGCGGCTGCATACTACACATTTGTATGTAAGTGAGTGTTGTTTGGTGGTCCAAAAAGTATAAGAAAAGTTGATGTGGCAACTCAAAAAGGGTATGGACGGGCACGACAACATTTTTTTTTTTTTTTTTTCATCGGCATTTTGAAAAATTTGATTTTACCCTTTTGTCTTTTTTTTCCTTTTCACAGAGCAAGGAAAGTACTTGAGACCCGCAGCGCCAGTGATGATGACAAGGTAAGTATAAGTGTGAGAGCGTGCAGCAAAACATGTTGGACTTCCCCCCCTTTTTTTTTTTTATTTCCATACACACCGTTAATTTTGCATGGGGGGGGGGGGGACCTGATAATAATATGTCTGCACAATTAGTACTTGTGCTGAAATCAAACTTGAATTGCAGATCCTGTCAGGCTGCAGAAAACCACCCCCAAAGTATCACAAAATTTTGTGTGATAGTCTTGCAAGAGACATCATTTTAAAGCATTATTGCTTGGAATATTGCTTGAACACCCTACACATAATTGAGAAACTGAACTTGTATTCTGTATAGTGTCATAATGAAATAGTCTCACATATACTGTGGATGCACTCATATCCATCTTCCATAGCATATGTGATAATTACCTTTGATAAAGGCCTTGTTGCTTCATTCATTTTTTTATAGTGCATAATGCATGTCTAATTTAAGACTTTCGGTCCAGACAAGGGATGAACATGCGAGTGTTTACCACCAACAACCAATTTTTTACAAACTTGGTTTGGATTTCATATGTAATATTATAGTCTGCTCAATTTCTCTACCAAAATGGTCTCGAAATAGTAGTCGCCAATCAGCAGGCTTATTGTTCAGATTACACCAGTATTCATTTGATATGATGGCAATACATTATGTTCCCAATAGACAAAATGTGTTAGTAGTCTCCTTGCTGGATGCACAAAGAGTGGGATATACAGAGGCTATTGTCTTTAATATTGGATTTCTGAATTCTATCTTCATAGGGGTGCCATCTGCAATGATGTATCACATGCAATGCGATTGATAAGATTTTTAAAAACATTTTTATGCTACACTGAGATTTGTCCTACATACATTACAATCAGACTCTCAGAACAGTGTACAACAAGTTTTTGTAACTATTTTTGATCTTTAGATGTAGGGTTAAGGCATTGTAAGCTTGTGCAAGTGAAGTGGGAATGACAATCAACATTAACATTATTTGATGCATGAAGGATAATGCCATTGTAGCAATATCAGAAACATGCTGTCATAATAAATAGCATGATTGCAACTGATACACAAGTTGCCATACATCGTAAATATTAGAAATAATAAATTTCATGAAATTGATTAAATAGCATGAATTGTCAATGTTTCATGTCTTTCATGTCACTAATATATGTATGGTTGTCTTAATCAAGAAGTGAAGGCTGTATGTTCCTTTAACAGGCAGACCTGACAGCCTTAAAAGATGCTATCTAAATTTAGTGGTTGAAGAAGTGATGAAATACTGTATGATGTTTCTTTCCATACATGATAACAAAGAACTCGTACATTTGGAAGGTCTGTGAGTTTCAGACATGTCTTCTTAGTGATGACTATTATGCATTCCAACAACTGGTATCATTGATGATGGCATATGAATCAGCAATTTCATACACTGTGATATCTGGTCTCGGTCAACTTTGCTCTTAACTGTCAATCATTTTGTCATCCTCAACATTTTTTGGTGATTCAAAACTGAAATATACATCAGCAGCTTTTCAGTGCTTGATTCAAAACTGTCACTAGTGTGTGTTTACTCTGGGTATAATCTTGTTATGGTTACTTGATTGAATATGAATACAATGCATTTTTGTCTTATCCAGGCCTATAGCTTCAGTGTTCATGATGAAAGTACTGGTACAATTTGTATATAGGCTAACATGCACGGGCCATCTTAATCGTGTGATTTATGACATTGCCTCATCAGATGGTATGAATGTTTTGATGTGGACTGTACACGTGAATTACAATTGTATTAAGAATCGTACATCGTCTCATGAAGTATTGTAGTTCTCCATGGAGTTAATGCATGAGCCACTGATGTGGATATCAGTGTGTTCAAACATGAACTAATAATGAATGCCTCATGAGCGTGTTGTGGCATTTGTTGCAACAAATGTTTGTCTTGATCTGCGGCATGCTGCTGAAGTTCCTTCACTTGTCCTCCCCCAGACTTCCATGACTTTCCCACACTTCTAACCCACACCTTCTTCTAACCAACTCCTTTCATTTAACGACTCCTGTCATCTTTTGCCGTGTGTTTCGGTTATTGCATTTTATCCTACAGTCACTTTCACAGAGAGAGAGAGAGAGAGGAAAAAACAACAACAAAAACAAATAGTTTTCATTTAGAAAGGAAACATGTAGCTTTGGAGCTTGATGAGGAACAATAACAAAGTAACCAATTGAAAAAATGTTGGAACTCAGCAGTGTTTCAAAAGGTAAACTGATATGAAACAGTCCACTGCTGATGACCAATAACAGTTTTTATAGTTCATTGAAGGTACCAAAGTACCAAACAGAATAGAGACTTAATGGCAAACACAAAGATGTAATTTCAGTTTGAAAAAAAAAAAGAAGAAGCAAGACCCCCATTAGGCATTATCCACATCTGTATAGTACATGTGGTATTCCTGAAATATCAATTTGATATAGAACAGCTTGATTTTTAAGAATATGAGAGGTCTCTTACCTGTTTATATTGTGTCATTTAACAAATGTTGAATCAGAAATACATAAATGTTACATTCACAGCATCCTTTTTATCCAACATAATTTTATCACTTCAGCAATTGCGAGCCTGAATCTACAATCATTTGTGTTCTCATATCACTACTAACAATCAACAAGAATTTGATTGCCTGACTTTTGCTTACCCATTTTGCCTGTGTTTGTAGCTTTCACAAAGTAAAGTAGTCTGCTACATAGGTTTGTTTAACATTGGACATTATCAGCTATTAAGTCCTTTGAAACTCCTACCAGTGCAAACATAATACACAGGCATGATATTCTGTAGATTTAAATCTGATTTCAGATTTATTTTTTCTTACAAAGTCTATACACATTTTACTTTTTCATTGTATCAAAATCACCTGAAAATTTTGATTTCCAATTTTTTCAACAAACCTCAATATCTACACTTATACACCTGTGCATTTCATGAGAACAAATCTGAATTCCTACTAAAAAATATTACATTATAGATATAGTATAGTATTTATGGAGATGAGGATTGGGCTTTTAACTTTCTTCAATTATCAAGAAACAACTTATGAATTAATACATAGCATGCCATTCTAAAGAGGAATCAAAGTGTATATGATGAAAATCGGTTTTGGAACGGTGGAGACATCCAAAAACAAAGTAAAACAAATCCTAGTGAAAGTTGGGTCCCACCTATTATTAGGATTGCTCAGTTTCGGATATCTTAGCCATTTCTAAACCAATTTTCATCAAATAAACATTGAATCCCTCATGGAATTACATGATCTTTAATATTTCATAAGAGGTTTGGCTTTATCTCACCCCAAAATTTTAGAAATCTGAAGTTCAGTCTTAATCAAAACTTTACAATCCCTTAAAGCGAAATGCAATGAAATGTTGGTAAGTGACTTCAAACTAAAAACAAAAAGTAAAGGACATTCTTTTGATGCGCACACAGGAAGATAATAAAGATGCATGCATGAAGATTGAAATATAAATACAATGCACCAAGAAAATGTTGATTATCAAATATTGATGCATAATTACAATGACAGCAGTGTCATGATGATGAAAATTGAATTATGGTTTCATATGTGGAGTGCTCTAATTTGGCAGTCATTTGGAAGACCATATTACTTTCTGTCTGATACTATAAAAGGTGCTCACATTATTCATTCCATTGATTTGTCACTACATGATTAAGAAAAGTGAACTGTTTCAGGGCAACCCAAGTGTGAATCAGAAAATGAATCACTTAAATTTAAGAACTATTCTGATATCAAATAAATTAGTGGAAAGGTATTCTAATTGGAATAACATGCTACTGTACCAATAGAATATCTTATGATGCAGAATATTACTTATAATTTTCTCTCTCTGCTACTTCTTTCTTTAATGTGTCTACCTTCACCCTTTACTTATCCCCTTTTTCTGCTTTATCTTCTTATCACATTTGTTCTTTGTCTCTGTCATGTCTATATATTTGCGCTGCACTATCACATACTATAAAAATGACACAATCCTATTTCTGGGCTACATTCCTAAAATTCAATGCAAAATACCTTCTTTGCCATGGATACATTTTGTCTGAATCTTCTACAATAATAATGCCCATCTTGTATGGGTAAAATGCATCCACTGCCTTTTCATATTACAAACATCTTCCTCAACTCTCCTATTCTGTGTTCCTGACTGTAATCTTTCTTATTACTCTCTGTCCTCTGTCATTGTCTTCTGTAAATTTGTGTTGTCTACAAAATGTATCCTTTTCTCATACCTTTCACTGTTCATTGGCATTACTCTTTCCTGCTCTACCCTTATTCTGTTCCTCACACAATGCCCAATACTTCACACCCTCAATCCCCTTTCCTAAACTTTCCTTGGCCCTGGTGGCTCACCTTCCAAACTTCTGCGGCCATGCTGCAGATCACAGACCTTGAAGGCCAGCTGTCCTCAAGCAAACAACTCCAGGAAGAGGCTGACCACAAATACGATGAGGTACCAGTTGTATGCAACATTGCATGCCACAAGGCCAAGTTGGGTGCTACACACCGGAAGAGCACAAGTGCTGAGCGTTTTTTGTCAAAATTAAGAAGTCATGTCGATAGTTGCGAGTCGAAAGTGGAAGAATGCTGACAAATGATTTGGGAAATTATTATTCAGTATTCAAGCATGGTGATGACACATGAGGGAAATCTTATGACTTTAAATCACACTTTCCAGATGTGTGTAATGGGAGATGAATTGTGAAGTGGTACCTTTTCATCTTTGAAGAGAACTGAAACCAGTGACGTATCAAAGACATCCACTCGTGCTCTCTGGGTTTAGCACTCACTTTCATCTTGTGATATTGATAATGTGATTGATTTTTTTTCCCCCATCTTGATATTCTGTTTCTGCTCTTTCAATATCTTCCAATGTTGCATGCGCCACGGTTTCCCATTAAAAGGTGTGTGAGTTAGAGGAGCAACTTAAACAGGATAGACATAGAGTAGAAGAACTGGACAGATTACACGCAGAGGTAAATTTCTTCCACTATTCTTTGTTTTGATGAGTACACATTTCTTTTAAATCTTTCTTTTGATAGATGTGTACAAGATTTCCTTTCTTTGTCATGTACAAGATAACCGTGTTGTCATTTATTTTCTTATTCTTAGTCAGAATGTGATCAAACATACGTGTGCAGGAACATAATCTGTACACTCATGAGCATAATAACCATGTCATTTAAATTTTATGTCATTGTTATTGGTATGGTTAGTGAGAGGGAAACTATAACATAAGTTGAAAAATTAGTTTACCAAATTGTTCCTTATTTGCAGATTAGCATTGGAATGTCACAATTTGGTATTATCTGAAGTCTGTCAGAAAGTCTAGTTTCGTTGAATGATAAAAAAAGGCATCATTTTCTGGTGGTCGATATTCCACAAGCTAACACCTTCAAACTATACTTGAGAGATAATAGAGAATTATGTGAGAAAAGAAAGTATTAACCAAATTTGAAAGTATTTTTTTCTGACTTTGCAGAGAATTTCAATGTCTTTATGTTGTTCAATCTGAAACATAACATTATTCCTGGAGACTGATTAATATGCTTGTCAAAAGAAGCATACATATGACATTTTGGATTCCATGTGCAACACAAAACGTCAAGATTTACATGTGATATTTTATAAATTCATGATGTGGTATGGAGATGAACAAATGAAGTGGTCAAGAGGTTAGTATAACAACAAAGATGTTGCATCCAAGGCCGAGTAATGTTTTGTGTGGATGCATTTATTCCCACCAGTCCCAACGTAAGCTGCAGATGACTGAGCAACAGCTTGAGGTAGCTGAGACCAAGAACACAGAGCTCGAGAGGTAAGCCACAATAAGCCTGGCAGTGCAAGTCTCTAAGAAATTCTCTTCAGGAGTTTGATTAATCATATACAGGTGTACATGTATTTCACAAAGGCATTATCTTCTCACAGGGACTCTCCCATAATGTGCTGCATATTGACAGTATTACCTTTTGAGAACCTTAGAGACAATCTATGGTAAAGATGTCCATCCCAAGATAAAAGTTGGCTGCCTTCATCTTCGTGACAACGTCTAATGCTCGCTGGTTTTCGTCAGTAGATAACGGTGACTGTTTTCTGTGTACCATCACCTAAAGGGCTTAACGTGTTGGTGGCCTTATGTATATTGTTCATTAAATGAGTTGTTTTCTTGCTGCCTTTTTTTTGTCGTATCTATAGCAAAGTTGCTGCACTGACAGATGAGATCACCACCCTGAGGAATAACTGCAAGTCACTGGAGGCCCAGGACAGGGAGGCAACAGAGCGTGAGGAGAAATACGAAGGACAAATCAAGCAACTTAGGGACAGCCTGGATGAGGTTTGCTACCCCTTTGCACAATTCTCTGAAATGATGTAGACTTATTGATGTTTGTTGTAATGCTCACCGTGTGATACGCTATCAATGCATAATGGATGCTTTATATATGTAGCACAGGAGTTGCAAATCACAGGTTTCCCCATCCCATGGTGCCATCTGCCCACACAATTTAGGATTGGTGACACCCCCCCCCCCCCCCCCCCCCCGATAGCAGAGGGGAATAGTTTCCCATGACACCAGCAGGGCCTCTTATTAGTGATGATAACAAGTTTTAGTAGTGGTGGTGGTTTTGGTGATGATGGTAGTGGTACATAATAACATAGTAATCATAGAAACAATAGGTACAATGATGCAACAAAATACCTCCGATCATACGGTGAAGTTACTTTACGCAAGATCAAATATGCTGGTAAACCAGACTTCCGTACTCCTGAAGGAGAGCATTTAGTTTGTTAGTTTTTAGCAAGTGAGCTTCAAAATCTACCATGGTGGGCGGACGAGTTTCCCAACTGAACCTCCTGCATGAGTGTTCTGCATTATGTGTCAGGACTTTTGAATAGACACCTCATCTGAGTGGCAAGGGACTATTTTGATAGGCAGTTGGTGTAATTACTCATCTGGGGTGTACTGCTTCAGATAGGGTTTAGACATGATGGTTAACTTTTCTAGTTTCTCTAAAAGGTTTTTCTTCTTTCTGTTGCTGAGTTCTTTCTTTTGATCGTATGGATCCTCTGCTTGTTACAACCTCCCCCCCCCCCCAAAAAAAAAAAGAAAAAAAAAAAGGAGAAAGATATCTAATTGAAATTAATTAATCTAATTGGAAGAACACAAGTGATAGTCACAAGTGATAGTCACTTGTCTCCAGCAATTCTGCAGTTTTGTGCTAAAGGTTACAGTGTATGGTTTAGAATTTGTATATTTATCTCTCCCTGTCTTTCTTTCTCTCTCTCTACCATTCTGTCTCCTTTATTGGAATACCTTCCCTATTATGCTTCCTGTCACTTTCTCCTTCTATTATAATATCCTGTTGAGTGTGGTTACTCTGTAGATAATATACATGTTGTTTTGAATTTCAAATTTTGTATGTATTACATATAACTGTTGTGATGGATGCATCTGAATAATTTCCTATCTATTGTTTTATTGATAATTTTGAATCGTCAGCTTTGCTTACACGAACACCGTTATTATTTGATAGGGAGTGACACATGAGGGCTCACTTGCCACCAGGTGACAGTGAAGAATTTTTTGTATGAATGGCTAAATGAATAGATGATAATGATGATTATAATGATTCTTTCTCCCATTTCTTGCTGGGTGACAGGCCAGCAACCGTGCCGAGGGAGCCGAGGGCCAAGTCAAGTCTCTACAGCATCAAGTAGACACCTTGGAAGGTGAGAGGTCGACTGTGTGTGTGCCACATGTAGGCACCTCCAGAGCACAGTGGTTTGAGAGCAGAACTGGGGTAACATGATTGAAATCTTACTTTACAGTCTGAGCATGCCAAATCAGCAGTGTCTCTGATAGCAACACGTAATCTTCAAATTTTGGGATGCGAAATCCAAAGCTAACAATTAGTTTCCTTTACTGCAGAGAAATCATGTGGCATATAATGTCTTTCTGCAAGGTATGCTTTCATCCGTAACTTGCAAGATGTAGTATAGGCTGTAAACAATGAATTGCTGTGCAATATGGCACAAAATGAAGTATGTACAGGTAGTATCTTTATCACTTCATATTGCATTCTTTAAGGATTTCTTGGTATTTGTAATTTATTCTTCTTTTTTTTTTGGGGGGGGGGGGGCAAAGTGATGTCATGTAAGTCATTCAGTTTCCTTGGTGTTCATCATTTACTGTGATTAACAAGTTCTCTGAAAAGGATTCTGAAAAGGATGAGAACACAGAAAGAGTTTTCTGTAGGGACTAGAAATGTTCATATAATTATATATTAGGTGGAATTCAATCATGTTCTCCATGCTCTCAGCCATTGTTATGTGGTCATTTTTGCGTTTTCCTCCTCAGAATTATTCTTATGAGAGTCAGCAAAGTGATGCATATCCATGTATGAATGAAACTTTTTTTTAAAGACAAAAGGGAGAGGATAAAATCAATAGATGTTGATTTAATTGGATCCAGAATTTGTTTTATCGATCTCTGGTGGAGAAAATCATGCATCACAATTTTGGAATTGTGTTGTGGCTGCCTATGTGTAGTAATTGAATTGTAGCTCATGCTGATTATTGTGATTAATCATGGTTGGTTATTCATATAGGAACAATAGGTATTCATCAGACATGGATTGTATTACTTTCTGGCTTGACTGAAATTGCTATAAATGTCTTTTATTTCTAGGACTATAGGCGATAATAGTGTCAAGTAGAAACATGATATATTCTGTAGCAGTAATAAGCAGTTCCTTGAAACAAACATCCGGATAGTTTGGAAAGATGTCATATTATCATGGCATTCTTTATGATATGTCAGTGTGCGCAAAAACCAGATACCACCCATATGTAGGATTATTTTATACCTCAGTACATGATTATTTTATACTTGCATTGTTGCATATTTCTCTTTTTATATAAACCTGTATTTTCCCCTTTTTTCAAAGCAGTGAATTAGCATACCATGGTTTTGACACTTGTGAAATCCTGTTGGTTTCTTTAATTGAAACAGAGCATGTGTGATTAACAAGCATGCTTGCCTAGAAGTGAAAAAGTTATTTCCAACCTACTAAATATGACGCCTGTGGAGCTACAGTCTTGCAAATCCTTGTCCTCCTTTGCCATTCGCAAAATTAGTGGGAAACCTTTGCTAATTCAAAGTCTTCATTGATTGAAATCTGTTCTTCAAATACAACTTCTGAAATCCTTTCTTTGGTATCCACTTCCTCATTGATCTTCTGATATTAAAAACAATGGACTAGGAGGCAGATATATGAGCTTTGATTGCAAACATGTGTACCAAATCAGAGATGCATGACCATAACACTCACACTGCACTCACAGGTAGCTTGTGACAAAAAGATATCTATCGCTTTCCTGATGTATAGCCTCATTTGTATTAAAAATTGATTATGCTTTTCGCTTTGTTTGAAAGTAGTGGATGGGAGGAACGTAGACGTGGCAGTTTGTCCATCGGCTTTATATTGAAGAGTATACATAATCTCCAAACCAAGTCCTTGCCATTGTGTAGACAACAACAGAAACCCTGCAATCAGCAATTTCTTATCTCAACCGGTTGTCAATGGCAGATAGATTAACCACTGACACTTGTTGGCCATTTTTAGATCCATCCTGGGAGATGTTATGATGTGTCACATTGTGGCTAGACCTCACAACCTCACATTCGACTGCATGGAGTGTGTACTTCATACATATCATGACAGACCTGCATTCAGTGTTCCGCATTCTGCAGTGATTCCTGTTTGCTTAACAAGAATAAATCGGTCCTAGTGCATAGTAACTAAAAACATCTGGACATACACATGGATCATCCGCATACGGTTCAAAGAATATATAAACATGACCTGTGACCTTTTTTATTGTGTATTTTTGTTCTGAAGGTTTAAGGGGGTTGGAGTTGAACCAAAAGAAAAACTCCTAATGAGAGTGCAAATCCCATTCTATTACTCTTTCATGTTTTCCCACTGTTTAATTTTGGAGTGATAGCTTTGAATAAGCAAAATATAGGACAGAGATTACATCAGGAATGATAGTTTTTTTGGGAGGCAAGAAAAAACAAAACACACTTATGCCAATTCTTTTTATGTATGGACTTGTATAATGCCACAGTAGCCAAGCGTCATGTTAATCCAGTCCACATCATCACACATTCTAACCCCTTGAAGCATTAATCTCCAACATTATGACTCAGTATGTCGCGGTCAGTGTGACATTCAGTTATGTGATGGCATGGTTATAATGCCGCAACTGCTGAAGAACTTCACTCACAGAAGTAAAACTGTAGCTAGTACATCAACAGATTACTACTAATATTTGTGTGGTGTTTGTTGCGACAGGGAGGATATATTGCTTTGGATTGGTTTCAACTCAAGACTAGGTGTGATCATCGTATACTTATGTCATTTGTAGATTTTTGTATCAAAAAACTAATTCATTGATTGTTCAGATGACATAGTACCTGTTGTGTTGTGGCTAATTATTGTTCAGAGTCTGTGAAGAACTGATCTTTCTTCTAGTAAGATGATATGAGCGCGGCATTAATGGCAACTGGCTTCAAATTCATTTAGATGGCGGTATTACAATTTTCATGGGAAGGGGAAGGATACATACTATGTCTCCTTGAGAACAGCATAGTAATGAAGACATTTTCTGAAAAGAGAAATTGATTCAGGGTTGAAGAATCATAACAGCATGAAGGCAAATCCTTTGTGTAAGGTGATATGTTTTAGTGGCAGAGCAATTTTGTCATGATTTTTAGAGTTACAGGCTGTAGAGTGTAGGTCAGAAGCTGGGGGGAAAATGTAATAGATATGGCTGTATAAAACAAATAGTTTGAAGATACCCAACTTCCCTCCCGCATCGCCAATGTGGCTACTTGTTCTTTTGCGTAGATTTGCTAGTGGTTCACTTATGAAGTGTACTTTGTACGCGGTGGGCTTCCTTCCGAGCTAAAATCAACCTTTTGAGGGCAGTGGTGCTCTTCTGCAGCTGTTATTAGGGTTATCATCATCTAGAATTCTCCATTACATGCTTTCCACAGAGTGTGCATACCCTAGTGTCTGTATTCTGAGGGGGCATGGTGTCCACTTTGGATTGTAAATTTGAAATGTCTATGTATGCCTGTAATTGCACATGGGATATCTGTTGCATGGTTCAGATGTTAGCGCATACCCTACTGCAATGTCTTTGTCTCTGCCCCATCCCCCTCCAGTTTGTATAATCACAGCTATCCATCTTCCCCACCCCATTCACTCCCCCCACCTAAATATTTGTGTTCTACGTCAAAGATGTGTTGGTAAAAGTTCTAGTTGTTGGACATGGGAGAGAATCCTTCCCGTAGTGTGTTGCGTCAGTGTATTGCACGTGTTGCACTGTCATAATTGTGGTGTGCAGCCATAGTGGTTGCACCAGCCTTCGAGTCCCTCTGCGATGCTGAAGATGGCCCAATGTCCTAAAAGGAGATAAATCTCTCAACGTGGATCATCTCCCTACTGAATGGTAAGGGACCCTCCTTGCAGTCAGCATGTCTTCTTTTCTCTTCCTGCCTGGTTTGCGTGACCCTTTTAAGTGAATAGAGAGAGAGCGCGAGAGCAGAGCAGCTATCGATAAGTAAACCTGTGATTGTTACATTTTCTACTGTCTCTAACATACTACACACTAATTCTGTGGACAGTAGGGCTTTTGAACAATTTGCCTGGACAGCGCATCATACAAACAACAAAGCTGCTGTGCGTATTCTGTCCCGAGTTTGGGAAATGGTGTGGATTGAGAGAATATGTACCCCTGAAAATTTTTCTAACTCTGAAGGTTGTGGAAGTGCTTTTGAAAGTTTTCAGCTTCAGTGCCAACATTTTGTTGAATGGAAAAGATTTCCTTTTTGGTTTGTGGTGGGTTTGGGTTTGTCTGTAAAAAAAATGCATGAATGAGAGGTGGTTATTGGTCTCACATTGCAGTATTTCCAGTAGATTACAAACTTTAATACTAAAATAGACATCCAAAGATCATTACCGATCCCCTGTGACTCTATTGTAAGAACAAAATGGATTAATTTGCTACGTGACCCTTCACAGCAGAATTCTGTCAAAGATAACCTACTTTTTTCATTATCCTGGCTCATAGTGTTTGAATCAGTCACACCCCATAGGAAGTACTCCCTTTTCTGAATTCAGTCAAATATTAAACTTGCTGGAAAGTACCTCTGTTTAATTCTTCTTCTTTTTTTTGGTAAAGTGTCACATTGTTCTCATTCTCTGATTTCTTCTGTCAAAGCCGCTTGCAGTTTAGTCAGCAATTGCTAGTGACTGGTTGTATGTAATGACGTATTCATAATTTGTGTGCAGATGCATAAGTATGGCAACATGATGCACAAATTCAGCAGTATGTTGGGTTTTTGCAAAAAGACAGGAGAATACCTAAATGATAATGATGATACACTAAGAGCGTAAGAACATATCACCTTAAAATAATAACAATTATAATAGTAAAGAAAATGTAGAGAACTTTTGCCTTCCCCCTGCACTTCCTTGCTTGAAAGCTGCCTGTCCCATGACGCTGATTTCCTCTCTCTGTCCTCGTCTTATTATGTTTGTTTGTTTTTTCTGTAAATCATGTTTTCCTTCCCTATAGATAAGAGCTCCCAACTGCCAAATTTTTTGGTTCTATGTTTGTTTCAAATTTGTGCTCAGATCATTAGGGAGCAATTAATCTAAAGTCTGTCAGAATATTCCTGGTGACAGTGTCATTCTGGTGGGTTGCGCAATTATTGATTTTCTATACCATACCATTTTGAGTTCAGAGAATAGCTTTGTCATTGAATTATATTTTGAAGGGAGTATACAAACAGAACTTCCCCTAACAAAAATGACCCAGAACAGAGCAAAGTTTCTAGATTTTAGTATCCAAAGATAGTCATTTGTATTTGCAAGTACAAGAAACAATTCCAGAAATTTATGTGTGAAATATAATCGAAGAATATTCTTCTGAACTTTCAGAGATTATTTATCATCTGAATAGTTTGCATGCCCAGAATCAACTTGCATGGTTTTGTAAACTTCAGATATGTGTGTTTGGAAGGTGCAGTTTGAAGGGCCATTTCAAAGGAGAAGTTACCCAAAACATATTATGTGAATTCAGTGGAATCAGAAAGATTAGTTACACACCTTGTGAAAGTTTAAAGAGAATCAGAAAACCTGTTCCGTTGATTTAAAAAAAAAAAAAAAATGTTTTCATTAATAACTTGTGCTGCTTCACTAAACATGAACTCTATAACAAGTTGTGATATTGCAATATTAGAAGAGTATGAAGAAAATATGATAATAAAAGTACACTTTCCCTTGACCTGTTTGCTGAGATATGTAAGGCAAATTATATTATCTATGTCCTTTGGAGTAGTCTAAAGTTCTTAGGTGTCCTGGGAAAATAATTTCTTGTGTTACTTTTTTTTACGTCACAAATTATAGTACAGGTCCCATGTAGAGAGGGCAGCACATGGAATTAACCAAACCTTTAGAGCTTCATAGCTTTTAACAGATCAGTTTCATTCTTCTCAAACTTTTACTGCATATTTCACTAATCTGTATGCATTCAGTGAATCCACATACATGTTTGGGGACACCTTCGCATTAAAAAAAAGATCTTGCATTAGTGTTGTTCTGCTGTCTTTTTGTCATTTTCTCCCTCTGGTGTGAAACATTCTGTTTTGCTAGCTCTCGTCTAAGGTGCTTTCTGTTTTGTTTTCTGCTTGTGAATTGGCCGTCTCTAATTATGTTTTCTTTTCTGTCTCTTTTTTTTTGTTGTTGTCCTGCTGTGCACTTGTGTCTTTGTTTTACTACTGTGCTTATTACATGATGAAAGTTGCAGTACCCTGTAGGAATTTGACAGAAATGTAAGGATGTTCCCAAAGTGTGAGTCTTAATGTACTTGTAGGATTTGTAAGTGGCAATAATTTACTTTTGAAATATAATGCAATCAATCGTCCGTATGTATTCTTTTTGTTGTGGTTTGGATACATGATATATCAACGTGCCTGCTCTGTGATAGAGATTGTTGATAGAAAATGGGAAGTATTTTGAACAGAATCATAGAACTACCAGAATTACAGGCAACAGTGCTGGGTGTTAATTGAAGCCACTTTGAAATTGCACTGAAACATTTTTGAAGTCGTGTGCTGCTCTTCAGAGACAAAATATTGAAATTTGCTCATTGTTATATCTGTAGATGTTAAGGGGAAGTCAGTTTACAAAGCATTTTTTCTATGTACGACATTGACAATCTTATACAGCTTTTATATTGTGACGGCAGCACCATGAAACTTCGTATTGTTGAATTTCAGCAAGAGAAGTCTGAGCATTTGGTTAAATAAGGTCAAGAGACAAATATATCAAGATACAGTGATGATCAAATGATCATTGTTACATCAATTTTTAAAGACGCACAAGCCAATCTTGACTCTTTTCTTGCTACTGAACTGCACATATTCTGTAAGCTTTGTTGTTGGGATGTTTTTCAGTGTTATGTGTACTTCTTGTTCGTATAGTCCAGAATTAGAAGGAATTTGTACATTTTGCATGCTAAACCACTCTGAACTGGCCTTATTGACATCATTGATCAGAAATGGGGCAAATTATGAAGTATATAGAGGATTATTAATTAAAGTAATCTGAAGAAAAAGTCAAATTCTATTGATTAAAAGTTCATTGAACATTGCCATCAGGAATTGCACCTCTTAGGGGTATTGATACACTTGTATTTTTGGTTCATATTAATTACTGCCACAGAGAATTCATTCTGAATACTGGAAGAGTAGACAAAATATGACATGCTGCTAGCGCATACTGTAGTAACCTGCGATGTGTCTTTTACAGCAGTTTATGTGTACCATGGAAACTCGATATAAAGAGGTCTGATATAACAAAAATACCTGATATAACAAACTAATTTCTCTGGTCCCAATGAATTTATTTCATTTGTTTTGTATTGTTTATTCAATTGGCTACTGATAATAACAAAATATCCGATATAAATAACAAATTGTCTTGGTCCTAAGGATCTCGTTATACTGAGTTTCCACTGTAGTATCCTCTCTGAATTGCCCCAATGTAAGCCTGAGTTCAAGGGCAGAACTGCTACAAACTTCTACAAACTTCTACAAGCCATTAGTGCCCCCAAGCAGTGCAGCTGTTAGTGTCATTGCTACCTGTTCACACGCAATACACCATATGCTATGGGCTTTACCCTGTCTTTGAGGCAAGTAACCTCCAAAGATTTTAGAGGAAGGCTACAATATAAAGCTTCAGTGATGACTGACATTGATGCCACTGCTTCAGGGAAAGAGACTGACGCGTATGTTGTTGATAAACAATAATAGATCAAAGATGATAAATATGAACACTCAACTGAATAGCAATCATGGTATTCTTCAAAAAGCACAAACAAAAATTCATACAGGCTGAGGGCATTAAAAAGGAAACACTGTCATATTATATGGAAAATGTGGTGGTGAACATTGTAATAGAGAAATATGCATGTATCCAGTGGACGTTACCTGTTTACACAGCACCTCTCACACAACACAACTAGAAATAACAAGCTAGAAGTAACAGACGTATGGTTAAGCATGAAAAGTATGAGATACACCAAGAACAACACTAAAACAGTAGGTTGTCTATGTATCAATCTTTAATTATGTCTGGAGCTTCTACATGGAGATGTGACTAGTCACATTGTACCACTTGGAAGGTTTGCTCTCAAGGTGTTAATCAAAATCTGAAGGGGAAAAAAAAAATGGCAAATTCCTGCTTAGGGTATGGGGAATGTTCCCTTAGCCACCCCCCCTCCCCTCAACTAAATATATGTTTTGAAATGTAATTCTTGCACTGCACCACATTTATCAGGACTGAATGGTATCGCATTGAGACAGTACAGAAATCTTTGGTTGTGTGCATTACCCACTGCATACTCTCAGAGCAGTCACCCATGAGACTTGCCTTTAATCAGGCACTCCTTTAAAAAAAAAAGAAAAAAAGTCACATCTCAGTTCATAAGGTGAATGTGAGGCTCACACAACAGATCTTAACAAATACTACAGAAATCTTTGCTGCAGGATGTTACCCTCTTAACCCAGACACTACAAATCCCCTTTCTGCACTACACTCGGAATTATTTATTCCAATATTCTCAGCTATTCTATCAGTTTAAGGGAAACTTTGGCAGTTAAAAGGCTTAGTGTTTTCCTCCATGATGACTGGCCTATGATGGAAGCTAGAAAAAAAAATATTAACAAAAAGGGGGAAATATTGGGCTTTATTCATGCTATTATGGCTGTTGTCCAATTTTGTTTTCATTTGTTGTTAGTTTAAAGACCTTTTTTATTGCCACCCCCCCCCCCACAGGTAATTGGGTCTTTGCAGGTCTGTGTAAGACAGACAGTGAAACACCAGTAGCTTTTAAACAATTAGAGGTATTTGGAAGTATCTGATTATGCCAATGTGTAAAATGGTCAAAAAAGTAAAATACAAGAAAAGAATTTCCTAAAAAGCCACTGACTTGTGACATCAGCATCAAGGTATCACGTAATATCATGCAGTATAGCAATTGATAGTTTTGTTGGTTGTCTCAGTCAAGTGTCACCTCGTTAAATAATGCTTTTGGACCGAGCCTTCAAGTGAGTAACGCATTCTCCACCCAACCAACCCGTTATCCGTGTGCTTCCTCCAGAGAACATGGTCGATTTGATGGCCAAATATAACAAGGCCGTGACGGAGCAGGAGCGTCTACAGGAGGAGCTTTTGGCCATTTAAAGCTCCCATCAGCTGGAGCTGGGTAACACTCCCCGACTATTTCACGTGCAAGCGCTGTGTTCATGAATCGTTTTCTTTTTGATGTAGATGTGACCTGGAAAAAAAAAAAACAGAAAAAGAAAAATCCACCAAGCAGTTGCTTGCTTTATCTTTTGTTCATAGATTTCCAATCTTTGCTACCCATACTATTCACCTCACCTCTGGTTTCAATGTATTTGTGCAGTAATGTACCTAGTGACACAGTGACATGTCCTGTCTCTATTTTTTTTTTTTTACAGAAGTGTATTTGCCTTTTATTTGACTGAAAAATATCTTTCTGATTTTCTGTAAATTGTGTGTTGCAAGACATATTCATTTTCCATCCTGCTTTGTCTATTTCTTTTGTGTTGGTATTGTGATTTTTTTTTTTTCAGATCCTGAAGCGGGATGCGTATATATTTGCATATGAGCACAATATTTAATGTGACTGAAATTTGTGGAAATGTTCCTCCCCGCTGAGCCTGTACTGTGCCCTCTTGCATTTAGTCACAGCCAATGTTTGGGAGTTGACAGTTTGGAATTGTGGATGTCTTTAATCAGAATTTATCTGAGCTTGGAAAAAAGATTAAGAAAAACATGACCATCGCAGGATTTTAGTGCATCCTTCTCCAAATTAGCATTCGTTTTATTTGTAATGGGAGGAATTGTTTAGGAGAGAAATGGGCTAGAAGGTCGCAAAGACGAGACCATGCATGCAAGAATGTCACTTGTAGAATTCTTGTGCAATTTGCAACTTCTCTTTCAATGCCATGCCATCGCTAGATTCATGACACATGCATACCTCTTGTAGATGAATTGTTCATTTTGGACTACACTTGTTTACTTCTTTGTTTCTCTCGCTAGCAACTATGTAAATCACATGTAGAACTGCCATGCACTCTGACAAGAGGAAATACTTTCATCAAAATTTCATGGAAGTATATGTTTTCATGTTTGCATTTCTAAAACGCTGACTAAAGCTGGCAAAGTGTATCACACGTAGAGATCGTTTACTAAACTTTATCACGATGTAAAGCACAGCATTGCACATGCAACATGGGTACCAACCATAGACTTCTGTATAAGTACCCTTTCATGTATTATGTGGAAAGACACTTAAAAAAAAAGAAAATCAAGGGCTTGTTTCTCATATGGTGATCATGTGTATTAAGAAATAGCTTCAAAATGTTAGAGGAGGGGGAAGGAGGCCTACCTCTGCAGAATTTCAACTTGAGATAGTGACTGATGTTGTTTGATACTTCTTAAACACTCATTACACCCGATAAAGTGGAGCCCTGAAGTTAAGGGAACTTGAAAGATGCCTTGAGTATTTGTAAAGTGAAAGAAAATTAATTTCGTCCTTTACCATGTCATTCTGCTAAAGCGCGACAGTGGATTGAGTTGAGTCTCACACAATGGTGATTTGCATACTAAGTGATACAGTATGCTTTCCTGCAAAGCTGAAGGGAAGTGGTAAAAAACAACAGGGAAACAAAGTGTGTATGGGGGGGGGGGGAGCTGCTACCACTTGAGCATCCAATTTGAGATTGTCAGTCACTATTCAGCTACTTTTGCTGGCATAGGCAAGGATATAACGTTGACATATTTGCCCCAAAAGAGGTCTTCACTAGGGAATTAAAGGAAAATACCAGTCTTATGTGTTCTCATTAGTCTAGCTGGGATGCAGAGTTATAGCAGACAAGACTTTGGGCAGAATGTCTTCTTACCATGCATGTGAATCTCCCAATTTTGAAAAATACAAAAAGAAATGGCTCACTATTTTTTTACTGTCTTAAGTCATATTCACAGCTTTTTCACCCCATCTTACACATTGCAAATGCAAGTATTTGTAGTGCATTAAATCTGTTCTCACCTAGGGATGTATGATTATATGCCTTTGTTTTCTTTTTCAGTCCATGAATAAACAAAAAAGTATACATACAGTAGGGAATGGATCATTCTCGTTAACATCTCAATTTGTCTCCAGGTTTGACGGTTTTTGGCAGAAGTTGGAAGTTTTGAAATATAAAATTTGACATGGATTGTCCATATTTCAAGCTTAGAATAGTATAAAATGAAAGTTTGTATGCTTGCCGATGATAATCAATCTCAATTTCTCAGCGCGTAATGAACTGACATACTTTATTTAGTGGGTCTGCGCCTTCGGTTGGTTACAAACAGAAGTTATTGTTGACTGATATCTCTGCTTTCGTTCTTTTAGGCATCCTGGCAGGCACCTGTATTTCAATACCCACATGTTACTAGTATTTCGACTACCATCGTCTCTGTACATATACACTGGTTCATGAAAAAGAGCATGATTAAAAATAAACAGTCCAACTCTGAGGAGGATCATCCCATGTTGTAACATTGCACTATTGTATAACGTTAAAGTACATTCGTTCGTTACAGTACTGATTAGTCGGCCTTTGTTAAGAAACAAGCATTCTCCCAGGGCAAATTTATATTTTCTTCAGTCTGTTCAACAGAAATATTTTTGGAAAAAAATTCAGTGTCATTGGTTTTGCCATCGACAGGCTTGTGTGCAAATTTTATGTTGACAATGGGCAATTTTGAAGACATACTTCTAGTGATGATCAAGATAGGCATGTGATGTTCCTTGCAAGGCATTTTGCAGCTGTGAAAAATTAGAATAATTGCCAACAAATGAGGGAGTTCTAGTTTGGAATGATGACATGTTAGGTCATATGATTTTGCTGCATTTTTCCGTTGTAGAAATACGTTTTTACATCTTCGAAAGAAACATGTTACCTTTGGAGTTTGCTTTGTTGTCATTAAAGATAAGTAAATAAAATACGTACATGTATGATTTCTCTGTGAAGGGTTAACACCCGTTTACATTTTCTACATCTTTTCTTGCTTTGCCTGAGTAAGGCAACTTATCTGGTTGACAAGGTTTTAACTCATTTCCATGCAAGTGTTCAGAACATTGTAATAGTTCATATTGTGTTATCATTAGCTCTGTGAGAGGATTCAACTTCTTGTGTGAGGAATTACAGTATGCTGTGTGCAAACAGGCTGTATCACTACATGTATTTTGATTACTGAAAAAAAAAAAAATTACGGAAAAGGCTGATAAATTAAGTATGTTGATGTATTTATCATCCACATGTATACCGATGTACACACTTCACACATATATGAATAACAACTCCATGCTGGTCAATAATATTGGAGAGGCAAGACATGCACACACACACACACACACACACACACACACACACACACACACACACTTTACACTAAAATATACACACGCACAATACAACAAGACTTGTGCATGGATATGGACACAAATTTCATCTGCTCCTTAGTCTAGCCACTTACATTATGTCAAAAGTGCACAGAAACGTATGCTTTAGGCACATCTACTTACAGTTTAAAAAAAATCCACATACCTCTTCATGCTAAAAGAGGCAAAATCATACTTTACTCAAGTCTTTTCTTCTCCATCTGCTTTCTTAGTCATTTCATGATTTTGCTTGATTGTATATATTTAAAAAAAAACATTTTTCTGTCTACCCATATCAATATGATGTAGAATTTCAGAAAACTGCAAGAAAGATATTGAAGTGTGGAAAAGTTACTAGCAGTTGCATTTTCTCTTCAAACAGAAAGGGAATGGTCTAGCTTTAGCAACCTTGCGATGAAAGATCAGTTTAAAGTTGAGATAAGAATCTGCCAAAATTCATGCAGTCCTTTGTATAGAGCTGAAGTGTTAGGGGGTTGGGTTTTGTTTGATAGATTTCACATTTGCATGATATTCTACAAGTGTTAATGTATGATAGTGTCAGACTTGACCCATTTTGTCAAGTGGGAAATTTCTTTGAGAGTGTGTTATAATAAATTGATTTACAAATCACATCTTGTACCTCTCTTCAAGAAATATACGATAAAGTAGACCAATCAAAGGGGTTATAGGGTTGACATAAAATGTGAAGTGTTGTGACCATTGTTTTAACACTTTTAGGTCAAAGAGTTGTGCTGACCTGACATTTTTGAGCAACTTATGAACGACTTAATTCAAGCTTTTCCCTCAACATCAAGCAGATGTACTGGTTGTTATGCCCTGGCTTCTAAAGAATATTCAAATTTGTAGTACACTTCTATCGGAGATGTAACACTAACCACCCTGTTGTTGGTTTATGGGATATGTAAAAACTTTCCGTTAGTGGACCACATGTCTGAATCTGTAAGCAATTGGACTGTTATCTCGGCTGCAGGGTCTGTGCCTGCTAATTCACTACTCTTTGGCTTTTTTTGCTTTTATAATTTGTTTTCTCCCATATGTGATTATTGTTATTGTTGTTATTATTATAATTATAATTATTATTATAATTATTATAATTATTATTATTATTATTATCATTATTATTATTATTATTATTATTATTATTATTATTATTATCATTACTTGTATTCTTATCATTATTCTTATCATTATTATTGTGTTCTTTGGGGGTATTTCCCATTAGCGGTTCAAGATTATTAATTTTTGTATGTTAATGGTCCTTTTTTTCTTTTTCTACATTAATTGTTGCATGCTCAATATAGCCTTTTCACAAAAAAGTAATATAGTGCATATAGTGGATTTACAAGTGTTCATGTTCTCATGGACACATCATAATACAAATGGCCAGTGTACCACAGGATTGACCAACTGCTTGTGAAGTTAGGATTTTTGATTTGCGGATATTCCAGACTGAACATTGTTCTATAGTGTATGTATGTAAATGTAATTTTGCTGCCCCTTGTTTGATCTGTCCTGTGTAGCATGCATGTGTTTGTGTTGGATGTGGCACAACTGTAGTATATTTGAATTGCAGAGCTCTTGCACACTACTCTGGCTGCTCAGTGTACTCTGATTTGTGAAGACACAATAGTGGGGGGGGGGGGGTGTTCATAGTGTTCAAGTAGCTCCCCTTATTTCAAGCAAAGGAATGAAAAATACTGCAATATGGGAAACACTTTGAACTGTTGAATCATTGCTCACAGTAACATGATGTATGTTACACGAGACATGCTGGCAAGGCGTACAACTCTCATTCACGTTGAAGTTGGCTGAGTTTTTGATTCAAGTGCTTACTGTCATCGTCACATGATAAATGGGGAAGGAGTTTGTGATTAAGCAAAATGTGTCTTCGGATTTTCTAGCTTTTAAGCATGTTTTGTTTTGTCTGCAGAAATGAAATTGGTATAAAACATGACTTTCAATTCAATGTGTTCTGTACAATGGACTTCTTCACACACGCATCAGATTGTAACCCTTGCTTCCTTCTCTTTCTGTTCTCCCTTGCAGGCGAGCTTGATACGGCCAAAACGAACTTCGAGAAAGCTTCTCATGACCTGGAGCAGTGCTTAGCTGAACTCGCTGATCTGTAGAAGAGGAGCTCCTGTCATAATTTTTTTTTTTCTCTCTCTGCAGTGCTTTTATTCCTTATGACCACTATTTACAACTGACTATCGTCAGCATTCTCTCTGTGTAACCAATGCCATTCAGTGGCTCCCATCATACATAGTATCTGCACAGAATCTGTCACGAAATGTATAGGATTAGATTGTAAGAGATTGTCTGAGGTGACTGTTTTTTTAAGGTACTCACAGACAAGGGAAAATTCAAGGAACAGTCAAAATGTTGGCATATCCTAGTTCAGTGGTGCAATCATTAAGAGAAGCTGTAAAACATGAATTCCTGGTCCTGTCGCTACTGACCCTAACAAAATGAATCTGATGTGACAAATGCAAAAGGAAAAAAAAACATAAGTACCTGAGCGTGTCAAATAACCTTGCTGGCTACTGGAGTGCAGGCTGTGTGTACTCCAGCTTTGGGACCAATGAGTTTGAGCAAAACAAATCCCCAATGAACATTCCAATAGATTATTTCCAAAAGAAAAAAAAAATACTCAGAGTATTCTATACGCTGTGTAGGTCACTATATCTCTTCCTTTTTTCCACCCCTTTTTATTTCAATTTTTTTTTTTTAATGGTTGTTGTTCTGTATGTTACCTTCCACGTTTATTACAGTTCTGCAACTCATCCAGGTCGTGGATGGTGAAATAGAAATGTTACATTACTGCTGGTGATGTTTGGTGAATTTGAAAGGGGCCACAAGCCTAACGTAGCTGCATTAGGGACTTAACCTAGTCATTTTCCAATTTTTAGGAGGAATTGTGCATATAACAAGGGAAGGGAGACATAAATGATACATATTTAACTTATAAATCACTAGTTTTTAGTGTGATCATGAATTTCACATGCAGGTAAATGTAATCTGTATTGCCAATTATGCATGGAATCTATCCACTATTACTGATTCTTGTAGAAGAGGTGGCACATTCATAAGGAGTGTGCTTATGTCTGGACTTAAACTTATTACTTAGAAAATGTTTCTTGCAGTTAACATTTTTGAAGCATTTGTCGCAAGTATTATATCTTTGTTCTGTGAAATGTATTTGTATTGAAATGTAAATATGCGAGACAAGCAGGTAAGTATGTGTGGTAGTTAACTTGAGTAGACCTGTGTGGTGGTATCTGGTTTTACACTGTGCACGAGTGAGCAACAGACAAAGTGTGACATACAAACGTAATTTGCTATTTGTAAGCCTATACACTTTCTTGTAACAGGATGCACTTACCGTGTATTAAACATTTCATAAAGGATTTTATTGTCACACCTGACATTAAGGCACTGCTCAACTTTGCATCCTTGGCGCCTTTCGTTGTGGCAAAGTGTTGTTCAGTTTAATGATCGATGCTTTAGTATATACAGTGTATGTCAATTGTTGAAATTCCCGCAAAGCCAGTAAGCTTATGCATCAGCTTTGTCGCCAATGTCTAAATGTTGCTGGTTTCTTCTTTTTTTTTCTCTTCTTCCCCCTGTCCATTATCCGTCGCCCACACCTTGTGTTATATGTGTTTATCTCGTTCGGTTCGCATCTCTTGTCCACATTTGTGTTGTGATTATCGTGTCACTGTTTGCCGCATTCTTCCGCCGATGTCCCCTCTTCCCCCTGTCACGCGGGAACCGTATCTTGTCCCCCCCTGTAGAGGAGTTGGTGCAAGAAAAAGAGAAATGCAGACAGATGAACGAAGAAATGGAACGCTGCTTGCAAGAGCTCAACATGGAGGTGTAGGCGCTGCCATAGTGGCCCTCTTGCTTGCTTGTATGTATCCATAGCAGCCTTCGGTTTCAGTCGTAGCAGGTCTTTGTCTTTGAAAGAAAAAAACAACAACAGCCACGTACTGACAAAGTCAAAGCAAACAAACACATCTCTTGTAAAACCTAGCAATGTTTGTAGTTTTCCTGCTTTTGTTTCGTTTTTTTTTTTTTAAATCCCTTGTAGGAAGAGAGAGGGAGAGAAAAAAGCATTTGTTTGTGTTAATATTTTTTCCCAAGTTGGAGGAGAGAGAAAGAAAAATGAAAGTATTGTATAAAGTAAGACTTTGTTGGTTAGTTCTTAGGAGTTCAGGAAGCTATATTATTTTTATTACCACTGTAATGTAGATGTGCAAGTTTGAGCTGGATGCTGAGAAAGATTTTGAGGATGGGAAGGCATTTGGGATAGGCATTGTGACGATGGCTATTTGATTGGTACGGTAGGCGCGCTTACAACCAGGAGACATCTCCTTCATGTCACATTGCTGGCTACAGCCGAACAAATCTTGGTTTGTTGAAGCTTCTTCCTCCACCCCCGATCATGTTCTGCTCTCTTTCATTCACATGGCAGTCTGCACATCAGTGTTTTATGTATGTTTGTTTCCAAGAGGGAATGATAGAAAATAGAAAAGAAAAAAAAAAAATATGCCTTCGTCACTTTCCTTCAAAACTTGGTTGTATGTGTGAGCATGAGTGAAGAGAGTGCCAATTTTCCTGTTATTTGTGCATATCATATGCCATTTTCTTTGTTATATTTTCTTTTGCCTGAACTGTTATCTTTATTTCATGTCCTCTTGAATCGGCATATCTCAGCATTTATTTCTTTCTGTAATTTTTTTGAGCTTCATGCAAATTGTTGGCTCTGCTTTTAGGCCAGAAAATGTTTTGTACATCTTCCAGCACTTGACTTTGCTTGGGACATCGCAAAGAGGCATTGCAAATTTACAGTTGCTCTCTAGCTTTTGGATTTCCAAACATAGGCTAAGCTCTATATTTGACACAAAACCAAGCAGGGGAATGCCGTTTAACTGTATGTTTGTAGTGTGTATAATCTAATTTTTTTTTTTCAATCTCTTGACATAGAAATCATGTACAAAGTATTGCTAATTTAATATCTAATAGTTATATATATATTACCATTTTAGCAAAAAAAAAATCATTACTTTTAATCATATATGACTTGTTAGGTGTCCAAATGACTTCAACGTTTGTATGTTTTATACATGTACATGTATGATAACAAAGTTGTCATTATCAGTGCTTTAGATTTGGTGAGACAGTGCACCAGAATATAACCCCAAACTTTGCTCTAGGTACAGATGGACAAGTCTTTGTATCGTATAGCTTTGTATTTCATATGGTTGCATATTATTTAGGCTGTCTTATTGTTAGCAAAAAAAAAAAAAAAACCCAACATGGCAACAATTTATTCATGATTATGGCATCTCTCTCTTGTGGTGAAATGACTGGTACTTCATTTGTATTATGTTTGTAAAAGAAATGTCATTTACTCGTACATTTTATGAAGAAGAGAATAATCACTGCTTCTCGGCTTCAAGAAATATTCAAATGACAAAATGTGAGGTTTTCTCATTGATTTCAAATTGTAACTGACCTGGCTAGGTACTGTTGAAATGTATTTGCATGATTTTTGAGTTGCTCTTTTGTCTTTTGATTATATGGCGTGTCTTGGCAAGACCTTGGACGAGGGAAAAGAAAAATTGCCAGTGAATATCAAGCTCCTCTGAACTCCACAAGCAAGGAAGCCTTGGTTTGAGAGTAACTGAAGGTTGCATGGTATAATTAAAGCTTGGCACACATCTACTCAAACTGTTTGACTGCTATTTTTTCATGTCCTACCTTACCCTTGACTAGTTCATTCTCTTCTGTGATCACCCAAAGTTGTTCGTCATGTGGGATCTGTTTTTTAGAATTAAACTAAAGTTTTGTTTTGATGACTGTCTCCATCTGGTGACACCCTTGAGTATGTTATTTAATGTGAGAATGATGCCGCACTGTTAACATGAATTGCTTCTTCACCATGATACGAGAGCCTAAACTTCTGAACTTGTTTCATTTCTGTGAAATGTGCGTCCACAAATTCTCTGTAACATGGTCATATATCTGTAGTACAGTTTGTAGATTTCTAAACACGTCATTGCAAAGTCAAAAGATCATGGACTCTACGCCGTCCTCCAGAGTTGCACACTATGTCATTAGAACTCATAAACCACAAGCAGGTACAAGCACTGTTTCTATTATCCACACAGCGTCCTCTGTTGTCAGGATTTGGCCAATCCGTGTCGGTCTGGAAGTGTTTGCTGAGATTTGTTTTCCGTTTCATCTGCCTGTCGTGAGACTTTCTCCATTTCAAAGTTGGGGAACAACTGGGTCATCCCAGCTTCTATGTTCAATAGCTTAGATTGATAAATCCAAACATTGGTTGGTGTCCATTCAACCAACCTGACCAGGTCACAGGAATGGTATTTGAAGCAAGTTCCCCTTGTGGAATGAGTGACTCTGAATGACATAGCGGTGTGCCAACTCTGGTAGATGGAGTAAGTGGACCCTTGTCCCAGCTTAAGATATGGACAAAACTGTAGCTTCACGGTCCACACGTCTCATTTCAGAACCTGTAAGTCTAGAATATATCAGAAATAGGTTTACTTGGGCCAGACTCGGCAATCCCTTTCACACATTTGGCACGATCAGAGAAAAGAGAGGAAAAAAGCAAACAAACTTGACTTTTTTTACTGACTGGACTTGATCATGAACAACCTTACTGTTGTCCCTGTGATGGGAATGTGGCTGAGAAAAGGATCTTGGTAGAGGAAAAGTCATTTGTTTGGTTTACTCAAAAAACAGAAGTGAAAGAGCAAATAGTAGCACGACAAGTAATATTGGAAGACAGTGAAATGACTGATTGGTGCTTGTAACTCTTTTTAAGTAACTCTTTAAGTCCTTCTTCAAGAGTGTGTAGTGGTAGTGGCAATGCAGCCTGTGCATTGTTCCCTTGACAATTTCAAGATGAATAAACTATCATTTAAATGAGAGCAAAATAGACCAATTTCTCCACGGAAATCCCTTATTTTTTTATAGCAGACACACAAGATGAACGAACCTAGTGATGAGAATATCCACATAGAATAAGGTCACTAAGTTTTGACATGGGAATAAAGTTAAAGTAATCCATTGGATGTTATGAGCAAAGATTGCATGGTTGGAAGTGAGTGGAAAGTGGTATGTGTGTGATGAGGCAAACGGTGTGTGCCATGACATTGCTATATGCAGCACTATTATGCAAAAGTAAAGCAAGTTTACATTATATATGACAGCTACAGTGTACATACATGTAGATATAAAATATTATGCGGTGTATAACTTATGTTATATGGGTTCACATATAAATACACATCAGTGCAGGCATGCTGGTCATGAAATTCACATTTGTGTTGACACATTTTTTTTTTTTTTTTTGAATAGCACAGTGCAAAGTTACATTAGTTACTCTCTTTACTGTTATGATAAACACACACATACACACACATTCTCACTCAAGAGAGCCCCAGACGAGATTTGTGACTGGATGGAATGGGTAAAGTGAAAATGTGCTCTCATTTGGAACTGCTTTGTGTGTTGTGATGTCAATGTATCTGTTGCATGTTTGTGTGTGTGTGTACAAAATTGAAGCTTCTGAGGGATGGATGTGCAGGTAGACTTGGCATACCAAAGAACAAATCTTATCTAGATTAAAAAAGAAAGGAAAAGCAAAGGAAATTTTAACAAGCCAGACCAATTAGAAGATAACCTTGAATCAAATCAGGTATAGAAATGGCAACATTGGTAAACAGTTAAAAGGAGAATTATACCCAAATATATATATGTAGATGGAATGTATGCAGCAACATTAGTAGAACACACCTCTGTGAAAGTTTGATGGAAATTGGACAATCCGTTCAAAAGTTATGGATTTTTAAAGTTCTTATGCTGCCATTGCTAGATGAGAAGACTTCAGTGTTTTGTGATGTCACATATGAAAAGCGACATCAAGACAAACAAGAAACTTCAACATATTTTCATTTTTCTTGCATAATGAGAGCACTTGGTCTTTCAGAAACGTAGAGTTCTCTTTGTAGTTTCTTTGTACATGTATTGTTTTTCCATACAATATAATGTCAGAAGCTGTAGTAGTCTCGTCCAGAAATGGCAGCTCCAAAAATATAAAAATGTGTTACCTTTGGCAGAATCATCTGATTTTCAGCAAACTCTCACTGATGCGTTCTCCTAATATCACTGCCTTCACTCAACACACAGACATGTTTGGAACTCGAATTGCGAAATACAGCATCATTTATGAGACCTTGAACAAGTTGCTGTGGTTATGTGGTAAGTTTGTCACTTGCACTTTGTATATTCCTATTATACAGAAAAAATAGTAACAACAACAACATTTTTATGTTCTTAGCATGTCTCAACAACAAGGAGGGAAAAATTGACTGCTGCATCTATATATATATATATATATATATATATATATATATATATATATATATATATATATATATATATATATATATATATATATATATATATATATATATATATATATATATATATATATATATATATATATATATATATATATATATATATATATATATATATATATATATATATATATATATATATATATATATATATATATATATATATATAAAAACATACATACCTACATAAATACTTTGTCACAATATCATAAACAAAAACATATTACCAGACTATAATTGTGCAGCTGCAGTCTATTCAATTCTCTCTAATTGTATATACAGTACCCAAAACAATATCAAATCTAAAAGCAAAAGCAACTTCAACATCAGAATTCAAATTAATACACCATTACATACACACCAGGTTGTAACATAGAGACAAAGGAAATGGGAATGCCATATATATATATATATATACATATATATATATATATATATATATATATATATATTTATTTATATGTTATTCTTACACCCCTTCCATCTGTGATTCTCTCAACCATCATTCTATTTCAAAGGATTTCACATTCGGTTTACTCTATTTGGAATATAATGAAAACAGTGAAAATAACAGTAAGGAGGTAAGAAAGATTTGAAATCGGTAATTTCGCCACGAACGAAGTAAAATCGACCATATTATTGATTGATGTCATGGCGCCAGAATTCTGATCCACTGTTTGTTTGTTTGTTTTTTTACTCTTAGATATCAGACTTTTTTTTTATTAGAATCAAAACGATTTTTTTTTTTACTCTACACTGACCTAATGCAAAGCAGAGGGAAAGAAAGAGAAGTTATTTTTGAATTCATTTTGACAAAAAAAAAAAAATGCAACACTGAAAATTTGATTTGCAGGTAGGATGATACACTTTCATGTAGTCATGAGGGAGAGGTTAGTTCAACTTCGAAAATATTCATACAAAGTCACATAATGCATATATAAACCAACCACCTTTTACTTCACGTGACAAGAAAAAGATAAGTATTTTCTCCAGAACCGTTATGAAATCATGGCCATTAAATTGATTGCACACACACCACCATGCCAGTGAATAAGTGACGCTTTCCATCAAAGTAGATCGGACGCGCTCGGGTCACATGCAGCAGCTACAAAGAAGCGATAAAGTAGTCTTTGTTTGTTTGTTTGTTTGTTTTTTCAACACGTTGAAGATCAATATGAATAAAAATAAAATGGACAGCTTGAATTGAGACTGTGATGAAGACTGTCGTAGGTGGTGCTCTTCATGTATCTACGACGAGTTTACTTCTGAGGTCGCATTGAATAATGGGCTCTGGAATAGGCGTGGATCAATAACAACTTTGCATGATTGTGAGATGTCCCTGAGACAACGAAATTTCCCATTTTCTCAAAGCAGATAGTTTCTTTAACATAAACCTATATCTGGCGATTGATAACTTATTTCTAGTGGGCCGAGTATGAACTTTAAGCGGAGCTTTGGAACAATGTCGATAAAAAGACTTAGGTTGTCTGCGTGATTCCATGACACCATGTCACCGTTCTTCATATAGAGAAAAAGTAGTATCACACAGGCAGGTACACTGAAGTAGAACTCTGTAATCTTCAGAATACAAACGTTGAACCAGACATAAACAAAGGAGGTACTTAAGGCGGTTACAGCTCGTTATTCAGAAGGTTCGTTATTCCGAAGGCTCTTTTGTCCGAAGATTCATTATTCCGAAGGTTCGTTATTTCGAATTTAATTTTAGGATTAACGAATCTCTGGAATAACGAACCTTCGGAATAACGAAACAAATGTTCGTATTAACGAACCCTATATCATTTTCGGATTGACGAATCTCTAGGTGTAGGGAATTTGTGTGTTTCGGATTGACGAACCTTCGGAATAACGAACCTTCGGAATAGCGAACCTTCGGAATAACGAACAGCACCCCTAAAGACGGTGTATTCCTTGCACAAACGCAGTTGGTTGTTTCGCGACATTCACACTTTTTCCCGAAGTGGAGCAGCAGTTGCTGCTCGCAGGTAAGTTCTAAGATACTTCGATTCAAAATAGCGCCCTCACTTTACATCAACGCTCGAGTGATCCCAGTAACTTTTTTTTTTTGTATGTAACATTATTGCACAGATATAAAATGTGAATATTAATAGATTAATGAAAGAATTCATATGGATATTTTGATTGTTTATTTGTACACCGTAGATTGATATTGCGCAACAATTCAACCTTATTATACAGCTGTAAATATTTGATATAGTATCTTGTATTCAGACAATCTACTAGTATATATTGCGAGTATGATTGTACATATTTGTTTTTGTTGGAAATGGAAAAAATAATTGAAGTGAAATGAAAGGCACACACACACACACACAAATACACACACACAGCCAACTTGGTGCACTCCCATCGGTTACTTTCAGGTATGTTTTTTGGGGTGTTTTTTTTTCTCTCACTCTCTCTCTCTGTCTCTCTGCTCAAGCTCTCTTAGAGAGTCTTAAAACCTCAAAAATCATGTGGACTGAATGATTGCTTATTACAAAAATATCCGTAGAACACGTTGGTGAACATTCAGGAAAATCAGACAACCCATTCAAATTTTTAAAGTGTCAGTACCATCATAAGACAACAATTCGTGACGTCACGGAATAGGACAGCGATATTAAGATAAAGAACTAAACATTTTCGCTTTATAATAAAAATCCTTGGCCTAACTCTTTCAGAAGGTAGGGGAATAGTAGAAGCCTCAAGATATTAGTAACAAGTGTATAAGAATTCTGTAGGCCTACTTTTCATTTTAAAAGAAATCATGTGGAATTCTCTTTATATACATTTTTCTCCATATCGCTGTCCTACGCTGACATCACGAATGTTGTTGTCTTCTTTCACAGTACCGAAACTTTACATGTATGTATATATATATATATATATATATATATATATATATATATATATTGTAACGCATTTTTGTGTTGTGAAAGAATTGTGCCTAAATGCTTCAATCATACAGGCATACTATCCCGAGGAAAACACGATGTAAAATCTGCCTGGGTTGCTTGCCAAAATATATGGCTGAAGAGGCACTCCTTTTGTTTTAACTCGCACAGCAAATTCATGACAATCATGCCACTCACACAGTCATGTACTCAAATCACCATCACCAATACCCAAGTCATCTCAGAAGAGACTTAAAGGGTGTGTACAGTTCTGGTCGAGGTGAAGATTTAGCTTTTAACGTTTTGTGAGATATTCAGAAACCACTCTATGAGATGTGAAAGAGCGTGCAGTTCAAAGGGGTATCAAAAGTTTATTTGATGAAAATCGGTTTTGAAATGGCTGAGATATCCAAAAACAAGGTGAAACAAAGAGATACTAATAAAGTTGGGGCATGTCGCCTTTTATTACTAGCACTTTTTTGCATATCTCAGCCATTTGAAAACCAATTTTCATCAAATAAACGTTGAATCCTTCTTAAAATTACATGCTCTTTCATATTTCAGAAGAGGCTTTTCATTATCTCACTTAGGAATGTTCAAAACATGAATCCTTACTTCAACCAGTACTGTACAGTCCCTTTAATAAAGTAGGTCGCAAGACAAGTACATACCGTTCGCTGTTGACTTTATTCAGGCAAGGATCAGCAGTAAAACAAAGACAAACTTGTCCACTGGGGATTATTTTCTTCCACCATGACCAAAACCAGACTCTCCCCTCTCTCCGTCTACTCGGACTTTTATACTGACCGTCCAAACTTTTACCCCCTCTCTCTCTTTCTTTCTGTCACTCTCTCTCTCCCTCTCTCTCACTACCTAGCTAGTTACATAATCTTGGGCGTACACAGCCCTACAGTGTACACCAGGGAGGTGGTCCCTGCCTACCCCCAACATCATTGCCATGCACAAGGAGGATACCCCTCTCTCGTACACACACACACACACACACTAATGCACACAAACACTAGTACCTCGTAGCTTGTGCTCAGGGAGCATACATGTACAACACAGTAGGTCTGTTCTCTGGGTGTTCCATTCCTCTGGAAGGAGTAACTTTAGACATGGTCCTTGCTTTAGGTCAATTTTGTTACACAACTCCCTACCCAGATTGAAACGTCCTCGTTTCAAACGATTTCATGAATAACAAACAAAATTGGACGGTAATATATATTTTTTTTAACAAACTACTTCCAACCTATGAATAAACACGGTAACTAACGTAACGAAAGAAAAAAAAAAAAACACAAGCCTGGTAAAACATATCATCCAAACCATATAAATAACACTATCATGCCTACACCTTTTATGTTAGGCATTGGTGCTGCAGACATGTCGCATGACTACATTAATCTCAACACAGTTTCGTTTAGTTTCTCATCTTTTGACTAATATTCTTCTGCAAAAAAAATAAGACATAAAACATGCAATTAAAACAAACATAAGCGAAATTTTGATAATACAAATTTTGTACTATTCAAGTAGAATGTCCTGCCAATTCCAAAACCATACTTTAAGGATAACTTCTCGTAATCGGTTGGAGCATGTTTTGAAAAATATATGATGCAGCTCTACACACAAGTCCAATAATATCATTTTCAGATGTCGGTCAGCTGCATACATTTTGAATGTTTGAGAATTAACTTCTTTTCCTTTAAATGTAGAAAAACATGTATTCTGTCATTTAAAAAAAAATTGTGAACAAACTCCAACATTTAAATGCGATTCCATGACAAAAGCTGTGGACATTACTCATCCACACGAGTAATGGTATCATCAAATTTCATTCAGTACAATTTTCAGGTAAGGTTGGAAAGAAAAAGATAGAAATGATTAGAACGAAAAAATGAAAGTCAAGACAAGGACAGGTATAAAGAAATAATTACCTTAAACAAAACTAGAATAGATTCCGCTTTGTATAACAGACGTAAAAAAAGAGAAAACTATATACATGTACAAAATTATAAACATGGACAGACTTATGTCCTATAATACTTTCAAGGCAGACTTAGGCCGTTAAAAACTGTGAGTTAGACTTATAACTCATATGATGCTTGAATACAATAGTACAAAAGTACAAAATGGTAAGAAACTCAAGGCACAACGCGCGTTAAGGAATGTTCTTTCGCCTACATGTAAAATTCATAAATTGTAAAGCATTCACAATTCGACGTACGTACGTACATTTGTTTCACAGTATATCATCCGTATCTTTGGTAGAAAGTCACTTGATAATAGAAAAATATATGAGGCAAAAATATACTATGGCAAGGAATGTGTATCGCATCCTAAAGACAATTTACATGTCCAATAACATATTTTTGAAACATTCCAAAAACCCTGCACGACAGGAGAGTACTGCAGTTTAGGCTTTCCTATATTATTGTTGTTTATATAAATACATTAACATATAGTACATAAGTTTGGCACACACTGGCAAGGTGAATGATGTCAAGATTCAGCAAACACACTGGATAATGAACAAATCTTTGGCAATGATCATGAATGAGGGAATAACTCAAAAGTAAAATAAGCATACACTTCCTAACCTGGGTTAGAATTATCCTTTTATGAAGACAATTATGTGATTTTTATCTCCTTCAATTAGAGTTGTCTTGAATGTTCCACGAGATTACGTGCACCTAGTGGAAGCTGAAAACTATCATTTAGCAAACAGAACTTCCCTTTATTCTTACCCCTATTTGAAGAATTAAGGTGATACAAAAAAAGTATAGAGAAATATTGGAGTCAGGAAGAGAAGCGGAGAAAAGAACAAGGATAAGACAGTAGTGAAGACTTAGGAGGTGGAGAAGGGGTTAAACAATCTAGGAAGAACAGCGAGCAACTGCTGAATAAACATGTTAAAGTTATTCTGTCTTCAAACCGTAATCTGGTGTAACCTGTTGGTCCCATTCTTTCGGTACTGATTTGACATAAGAATCTGTAGTGTCACAGTTCTTAATCAGCTTCCCGCGAGAAAAATACTTAATAATTCGTCTTTCTACAACTGAAACAAGTATATTGCCCTCAACTTTCTTTCCCTCCTCTGAGTTCTCAAGTTGCTTGGCTTCCTCATCGTCATCACTATCGGATGAGTCGTCGTTGTTTTCTTCTTCTTCCTTTTCTAAGGATTGGATTAACATGGAAAGGGGCTTTCCGGTCATTTTGGGGGGCGATGGTGAGGGAGTCGGGGACGCATAGAGGGAGACCATTGGGCTTCCGAACACAGCAGTGGCATTGGTGACTGGTGGAACAGGTCCAGGCTGAGTCTCATCGGGGGTGACAGCTTAACCAGAATGTTGGGTGGAAGTTGCACAGTTGCTGCAGGTCTATCATTGGTGGGTGCCTTTGATAGATTGGTCGTTGGTTCTGGCGCTTCATTAGCGGTTGAGGTTATTGGTTTGATTGGTGGGGGAAGGCTGGGATGCTGAGTCCGATAATGTCGGGCCAGATTGGAGGAGCGGCTGCTAATGTAATTGCATCGCCTGCATGCATAGGTCTGCTGTCAGTGTCTATCCTGTATATGGCGCTGGAGATCAGTGTTGTTTACGCATCTCCGCCCACAGTCCCGGCAGTACACGGTATCTCGTCCATGCCTCGGCATTGTGTCTGTGAATAGAGAGGACATTTCAACAGCGTTTAAAATATTAATTGGAATGTTGACCTAGATATGCTGGACGTTTTCTGGTGCGTGTGGGATACCTATGGCTTTTCCTTCCCAGTGTTCCAGCATTGTCGTCTAAGGGGCTGTTCGTTTGGGGTTTGGAGGAGGAGGCTGGAATTTGAGCATGATTCTCGTCGTGAGACGGTGGGTTGCTCTCCACTGGGGACCTTTCCACTCCAGGAGGTTCCTGAGTGTGGCTTCCCTGGACTTCCTCACTTGTGTTCGCCTTGTCATTCAAGGGATCCAAGATGACAATTTCTTCTGGTTTTTTCCATGTCCAGGGGGTCAAATTCTCTCCACAATATGGCTTTAGCCTGTCACAGTGTACTACTAGAGGTTTTGATTTGGGAGACCTCTGAATACGAAATATGACATCGGACAGTTTCGTAACGATTAGGAAGGGACCCTTCCATCGTAATTGAAACTTTGGTGAAACTCCCTTCTTCTTTGCAGGGTCATGAAGCCACACAAAGTCATTCTCCCTTAATCCTACCTTCTGGGTGTGTCGATCGTATTCCGTTTTCTGATGTCTAGCTTTCTTGTTTAGGCATTGCTGGGCACGATGGTGAGCGGCCTGTATGCGCCACCGTAGCTGTTGGGCAAAGTCATCTTCCACTTCTCCCTGGTCCTCATCATCAGACACTGATGGCATTTCCAGGTCGATGGGGAGACTTAATTCTCTACCCAACATCATCATATTGGGTGACTCGCCAGTTGATTCCTGTGGGCATGCCCGATATGCACTGGTTGCGCATGCCAGCTTTTCATCCCAGTTCCTGGTGTTGTCTTCCTCCGTCATCATGGAGATGATGTTAATCAGCGTTTTATTGAACCTCTCCACTAACCCATCGGACTTTGGGTTATACGCTGTAGTTCTTGTTTTTCTGATGTGGAGGATGTTACACACCTCTTTGAAAAGGTTGGATTCAAAGTTGGATCCTTGATCTGTGTGTAATTCGTGAGGAACCCCAAAACGGCAAATAAATTCGTCCACCAATTTTCTTGCAACAGTTTCAGCCCTAGCGTCCGGAAGTCCATATGCTTCCATCGAGCGAGTATTGTACTCACCAACCACCAATATCCATTGGTTTCCTGAGTCGCTTTTAGGAAATGGGCCCATGAGGTCTATTGCTACCCGTTCCATGGTTGCCCCTACTCTGTACTGTTGCAATGGTGCTTTCCGTTTCTTGGATGGGGATTTTCTCCTTTCACAAAGGTTACACATTCGGAGATGTGATCGCACGTCAGCAGTCATCTTCGGCCAAAAGAACCTTGCCTTCACTTTGGCCAGGGTTTTCCTCAACCCTAAATGACCCCCCCCCCCCCATATGTCTACATGCTTCAAAATGCTGCATGTATTCGCTCCATGAGGTTTGACCTTGAAACTTATCCGGTATTATCAATGGTCTTTCCCGTCTTCCTTGGTAATTGTTGTAGGGGTTTGCATGGTAATTGAAGGCTGGCCTTATTCCGTCTATCTTTGTGCCTGCAGCCTCATGATACCCCTTCATATGGCCTGGAGGGTTAGACATTTCATATCTCCCTGTAGTTGGCACATTTCCAATGTCTGCCATGCCAGCAGTTAATCTAACTTTTGGGGCAAGAGGAGTGGACACGATATCATACATCATGTTTGGGGTGGAGTGTGTGGTTGGATTTGTCGGCACCTTTGGTTGTCCTACTTGTGTAGAGCCAATGTCACTGTTCGCATTTAGTGGATGTAAGAGTTTGAAAGCTACTTCAGAATCAACTTCATGGAAAGACTCTGGTTTTTCTGTGTCAGGAGAAGTATTATGGCTTTTCCCTGGTTGAGGATTTGCTGCATTTCCCTGCCGTTCTTTTTCTGGGGTTTCAGATTGGGACTTTTCCAATTCCAACAATTCCACCTCCATCCTAGAACGGTTCAATGCTTCCCTCAACCGAGATAGCTCTCTCTCCATCTCCACGAGCTTTTCTCCAGAACGTTCCATTTTCTTTCCTTCTGTCTTTCTCTTTATCACAGTAGATTCAAAACAATTCAGGCAAACTTACTCTAGGCTTGCCAACTAGTTGATAACAGTCCTATAGCAAACTGATTGATTATACATAGATATGGAACTTTATTGTATCTAATATAACACACTCAGGCATGAACAACAATGCTCAGGAGCGCTCATGAGTTCACTTTGCTCGTGACTGCTCGTGAGTGCTCGTGAGTGCTTGTGAGTTCACTTTGCTCTTGACTGCTCGTGAGTTCACTTTGCTCTTGGGTGCTCGTGAGCTCTATCTTGACCATTCTGTTTACTCACGGACAGTGTATATGACTGAGTACCACTCTTCCTCACTCCATGTATTTACCCTTTGTCATCATATTTTGAGCAATACTTGCGTCAATTACTGAGACAAGGCATATTTTCTAGCTGTGAATAACCGGACTTTTAGTTGATTATTTTTGCTCAATCATGAGCATATATACCAATTGCATAAAGATGCATTCTAACCTGCTTCTCATGAGTGCTCATGAGTCAGGCCCCTTCTCAAAATTCAAGAGAGTACATTTGAGTTACTACATGTGAGGAACTATTTTGAGCACAATAGGCATCAGTTAGTCCATCATCACGTCAGTTATGAGCAAGTGTTTGCATCACTTCTGAGTCTAGATAGGTCACTGTCATGAGGTAACGTCAGTTTTGAGCAAATGTTTGCGTCACTTCTGAGTTTGAATAGCTTACTACCATGGCATATTGACGTACGCTGCATGTTGCACGGAAGATACTGACGAGAGTTAAAACGATGCCAAATTAAATCAATCCCACCGCTGCCACCATTTGTAACGTATTTTTGTGTTGTTAAAGAATTGTGCCTAAATGCTTCAATCATACAGGCACACTATCCCGAGGAAAACACGATGTAAAATCTGCCTGGGTTGCTTGCCAAAATATATGGCTGAAGAGGCACTCCTTTTGTTTTAACTCGCACAGCAAATTCATGACAATCATGCCACTCACACAGTCATGTACTCAAATCACCATCACCAATACCCAAGTCATCTCAGAAGAGACTTAATAAAGTAGGTCGCAAGACAAGTACATACCGTTCGCTGTTGACTTTATTCAGGCAAGGATCAGCAGTAAAACAAAGACAAACTTGTCCACTGGGGATTAGTTTCTTCCACCAGGACCAAAACCTATGGAAGCAGGAGCCCGTCAAAAACACGGATATACGTCGCGTAGTAATTCGAATTGCTACGCGACGTAAATAATTACGTCGCGTCGTAATTCGAATTACTACGCAACGTAATTATTTACGTCGCGTAGTAAATCGAATTGCTACGCGACGTAATTCCGAATTACTGCTCAACGACTTAACGTCACGACATAAAATGAATTAGTGTCGTGTTGTAGTTCCCAGTGCTACACAACGTAAATAATTACGTCGCGTAGTAATTCCAATTACGACGCGACGCAAATAATTACGCTGTGTTGTAAATAATTACAACACGACGTAATTCCGAATTACTGCTCAACGACTAACGCAGCGAATTAACGTAGCGACGTTAATTCAACCAATGGGATCGTTCGTAATAGCGGGTGAAAAAACCCAGGAGGAGTACGAAGCGCATGCAATCCGGTGAAAACCGAAGCTGGCTATACAGCAGGGAGGTGGAAGTTCCTTTCCACCTCCCTGCTATACAGCGAGCCATATGCATTTCGTTGACAGTACAATCCTATGAAATGTTTAAAACCTAAATTATAGGGGCCTATACATTGTATCAGAAAATATGTATTCGTTCAGCCATATCCGCTAACCAAATACTGACAAACATGCTGTAGGGAAAATGAGTGTCTACCCCTTTGGCTCCTGCACCGTGATGCATCACTGAGCAAATAACGAACGATTTCATTGGTTGATTTAACGTCGCTACGTTAATTCGCTGCGTTAGTCGTTGAGTAGTAATTCGGAATCATGTCGCGTTGTAATCATTTACAACACAACGTAATTATTTGCGTCGCGTCGTAATTGGAATTACTACGCGACGTAATTATTTACGTTGTGTAGCATTAGGAATTGCAACACGACACTAATTCATTTAATGTCGTGACGTTAAGTCGTTGAGCAGTAATTCGGAATTACGTCGCGTAGCAATTCGATTTACTACGCGACGTAAATAATTACGTTGCGTAGTAATTCGAATTACGACGCGTAGTAATTCGAATAACGACACGACGTAATTATTTACGTCGCGTAGCAATTCGAATTACTACGCGACGTATATCCGTGTTTTTGACGGGCTCCTGCTTCCATAAAACCAGACTCTCCCCTCTCTCCGTCTACTCGGACTTTTATACTGACCGTCCAAACTTTTACCCCCTCTCTCTCTTTCTTTCTGTCACTCTCTCTCTCCCTCTCTCTCTCACTACCTAGCTAGTTACATAATCTTGGGCGTACACAGCCCTACAGTGTACACCAGGGAGGTGGTCCCTGCCTACCCCCAACATCATTGCCATGCACAAGGAGGATACCCCTCTCTCGTACACACACACACACACACACACACACACTTATGCACACAAACACTAGTACCTCGTAGCTTGTGCTCAGGGAGCATACATGTACAACACAGTAGGTCTGTTCTCTGGGTGTTCCATTCCTCTGGAAGGAGTAACTTTAGACATGGTCCTTGCTTTAGGTCAATTTTGTTACAATATGCATAATTTTACTGATGAAGTCTACTATTTTTTTTATAGTTTTATCCCCCTGTTTTTATTTTTTTTTAATTTTCCATACAACAATGAGTTAAGCAAAATACAAAGCATGCGTTAAACAGCCATACCGTTTGATCACGTTGAAAAAAAAATACTAACGCAATGTGGATTGCAGAGTACACGATAAGATATGATATGTACAATTGAGTAGAATAACTAAGAACACCAATTCATATTTTGAAGGTTGACAGGAAATTAAGTATGGAAAAGATCAAGTCCCTATATACAAGATAGGTAGACTACGATTTTGCCCCTCAAAATTGAAGTCCATCTTTGTTTTAAGGAATCATGTCCAGCCTAAAAATTACAAACATTTAGATGGGAATCTAATAACTGCTGATTAGTTCATATTATAGGAAGACACTATGTACAGTATTCATTGTCCACTGTCTGTTATTTTTTTAAATCATTTTTTTTTCCTCTGACAAGAATACTATAGTTGTAACAGAGCCCTGGATATCAGTGGATGTGCGAGGCATGTAACGGCGTCCTAGAAACTCGTTATTCTGTCAATCAAGACGTTACCGGCCTAGGGAGATAAACGGTTACAGAAACACCGGCTCAATTGTCTGCACCAAAGAGTTTCGTGCAAACAATTTAACAGCTGTTCCTACAAGTTATGATAGTGAAGGGATCAGATGATCAGAGCGAGGAGCATGATCATCGCGTAAACAAGAGGATCAAATATCAAAAGTCCCCAGATTTGGTTATGATCTCCATTGTCCATTAGTAATGACGCTTCTCTTCCATGCTGGGTACGTACAGGATTTAAAATGTGCTGTTTCGTAAGAAAGTGTGCTTCAAATGTCCAATCCACAAACCTTTATTATTGTGATTATGATCTACACTCACAATGTAAGAATCTCCTACATTCATTATCCGCGACATACTTTTTTTTTTCTTCAGGATGTCTGTTGTTGCTGCTGCTGCTGCATCATCATCGGTATTCTAGCAATATGAAGTGCTCTCGGTCGTTCCGTGGCAGCTATGGTGTGAGGAACATCTCACAGAAAAACACGATCTAGAATTAAAAGCATCTCAAACTACTTGTGTAATCATAAAAATGCTGCATTTATAAGGCCTAAGAAAAACTCGAGTCAAAATTATGATTTTCCTTTAAGGATCAGTGAGTTCACTTGCCAGTATTAAAAGTATTGTTTGCCCTTTGTCCATGTTGTTGTCATGGAAACATGACCAAGGCTCAGCATGACGTAAGATTTAAGACCAGCCGTTATATTCTTCAGATATCCAATATACTTGATGTAGGTGATACAATTTAATGTATTTTCATTTCATTTATTTTCACTTTCAGCAAATAGTATATCAGTGTACAAAACATAACATGAAGAAAAGCAATATACATATTCTACACACATCGAAACATAATATAAACACAATTAACTGAGAAGGCTATAGAGACATGCTATTTACTAAATAATGTTGAAAATATTGAAAATGTAGATTTTTTTTTCCCCCGTTAAATAGGGACAAGTTTCTTTATGATTTGATGTAAGTCTTTGCAGGAATATAGACATCAGGATAGAAGTACTGGTAGCAATGGTAGACGTGGAATTGTAAAATGATTTATTGGTATTATGTATACCAGTACGTGAATTGTAGTGGTAGTAATAATGGTAACTATGCAAAGAATGGGGTCATGTAGTACTTGGAGCTGAAGTATAAGGTAGTAACAGTAGTTGTGTGTCTAAAACTTTAGAAGAGTTGTGATATAGTAGTTGTGATCAGTAATACTAGTCATAGACACTGCAATAGCGGTAATAGTTGTAGCAATTTTCTGTTCCGATTACCTTCTGATATGAAATTCAGTAGAAATTAAAACGGACTTTGCACCAAAGCAATGACAAGAAAGAGAGAAAGGAAAAAAGAAAAGAAAAGAAGAGGATATCAGGAAGATTGGTGAACATGATTCTCTCCGACCTTTGAGTTTTGATCAATCAAGGCATTGAACTGTGATTCCCATCCAGATTTTATGGATAATTTCAGCTTCCGGTAGTAGGTTCTCCATTTAAGTTAATAATCTCTTTGTGAAAACCTCTTCAACCAAAAACTTACGATTGTAGTGATCACGGCCAACATAACATACAAGAGCGGTTCAGAAGGGATCTTTATTGACAATGTACCTCACACTTGCGTAAGGCCTCAACGTAAAATCAAGGAGGCATCTGAATCAGACCCCCTCCCCCTGAATTTAAACTGACCAGATACGAAAAAATATAGTCTCAAAATCCCACAGGAAGGCATAAAGACATCAATAAAGACATCAATGATTCCAGCAGGTGTTTGACAGACGGCAGAGAAAGAAAGTAGAACGAGCATGAAATGACTGTATATAATTTTTTAGTGGACGGAAATTTCTATGAAATATCGATGTGTGTGCAAAGAGCTACATCCTGGTGCAGAAGAAAAACTCACGAAAGCCAAACAAACAATGACTGCACTGCACGCATCGTGTACAAGTCGCCATGGAAACCGAACGCTCGTCGATGAAAACTGCCCCCTTTCACCTCCCTGATTTTTTTTTTTTTTTTTGGTAATTCTATTTCTTGCCTCGGTCTTACTTTCATCTTTGGCGAACTTTGAACCTTTGAACTTGAACTTGTACCGCTAAGAGGGGTTGTTAAAAAAGAAGAGAGAGAGAGAGAGAGAGAGAGAGAAAAAAAGATAAACCAGAAAAACGGGAGACCGCGGGAGGCAAGGGGATTGACATGAATTCGTACACGTGCTTGTCTGTGTGTGTGTCTGTGTCTCTCTGTGTGTGTGTGTGTGGGGGGGGGGGGAGGGTGATTTGCGTGTGCGTGCGTGGGTAAGTTTCGTTCTGTTTGTCTGCATGAGGTATGACCTTTTCTCTGGAATGTGACACGCGTGGATGGACGACTACCACGAAACGGTACACTGCACGAGGTCGCGGAGATGCGGCGAGGAGGGGGGGGGGGGGGGGGGCGGGGCGGGGCTGGGGAGGAGGGAGGCTAGGATTTCCTGGAAAGCCCAACTAATCGCTATTATCATGATTTATCATGATTTATACGTCCATTGTATTTCACGTTTCCAGGCCGAACATAATTTCGGATGAATAACGTCTCTCAGATTGCTTCTACATAATTTAGTTATTTTGTGAATATTTTTTCGCCTGTTTTTCATCTGTTGGTTGACGTGATCTCGCCACTTCGCGCAATGTGGAAATATAGAATTATGAATGATTAGTTGTGTCATTATCATTAATATTGTGCATTTCGAGATACTCTATGTAGTGAAACTGTAATACTCACAGCTTTTTACAAGTACATACAATAATTAATTATTTCCAGCATATACACGTGAACGTTATATTTCTAATATAGTCTTGGAAAAAGATGAACTTCTAACAACTTCTTAAAATTTGTTCCATTTTTGCCCTGTTTTGAGTCTAGTTCCGAGATATACCAAACGAATGAATCAATATTGGAGTAAAGATTAGATCTGCTTGGGTTATGCAACACTACGAATTATTACCATAAGTTGGTGCCTTATTGTGAAATGATATGATAATACTAACAGAATAACCTTTAACCGCATCTTTTCTTTCACAGTTTTCTCAGAACTTCACAGTAATATAGACCTAATCGGAGATGATGTGTTTCAAAACTACTTCCGGTATTTTCCCTGCTTATTCGAAGCGCCAGGGAGGTCTCTATAACATTAGCGAGCTTTAGACCTGCGACGGGGAACTCTGCGACGACGCTAATTCGACCAAAAGTGGTGCTCTGCACATGCGCAAGACAGCTGTTTCCATTGACCAACCCGGGAGTGCTGTTAGCGTTGGCGTCGCAGATCTGAAGCTCATTGTTACGAAACGGCGTCAACGCATTGTTGTCCTTCCGGGGTTTTCCCTTTTTTCACTTCTCCGCGTTGGGGCGGTCGATCTCCCGATGCCCCGCCCAGTCCCCCATCCGGTGCCGACACATTTCATGCGCAGCAAACATTGTTTCCAGGTATGTGTAATGGGAACTTATAGTGTCCTTGTCTACCAATTTGCCCGGTAAAGAAGAAATGGGACTGGAGCTCGAGAACGAGTGCTTATTTGTTTGTTTGTTTTGCTCATGTTTTCGGGTTATTGTTTCTTTCAAACATCGTACTATAATCATCAGCTGGTGAGCTGTGAGGGCGGGGTTCTCTTTCAGGCTCTTTGGTTGAATCGAGAGCAAGAATATAATTTGATTTACATTTTATACGTAAAATCACATCGAGCTGCATGCGCGAGAGATAATTTAATATGTTTTTATGTTATGACTTAACTTACTGTTTTCTGTTTGCTTCCGAATTTAACCCATAACAAATTTTCTTCTCAAACTCCTCTCAGAGATTCTCAAAAGGAGCTCTTACACTACACAAAAATTAATCATGTTTGGTGACTGATTCAAACTTCTTAACACGAAGACATGTATAATGAGGCCTTCATAGCGAATACAATTTGTAATTGAATTTTAACTGATCAAGAGCAGATCATTGATTCATATCCTTTCTTGATCACATCAGTTCTGCAGTTTACCAACTTGAGTTCAATTATGATAATTAGAAATGTCAACTCCATTTTGCTCTTGCAGCTCCGTATTATATGCCCACCAAGGACCAATATTGGACCTGCAGGACAAGAAAGTATGTTTCTCAATATCTTTCTTTCTTTCTGTCAATGAATCAATGAATCGATGAATCAATGAATCAATGAATCAATGAATCAATGAATCAATGAATCAATGAATCAATGAATGAATGAATCAATGAATGAATGAATCAATCAACCAATCAACCAATCATTTTGTTAATCAATCAATCAATCATCTCACCATCAATCAATCAATCAATCAATCAATCAATCAATCAATCAATCAATCAATCAATCAATCAATCAATCAATCAATCAATCAGTCAATCAATCGAAGTACAGATGGGACCTACATTGTAATTAGCAAAGTGACATGTCCATGAAAAAAAAAAGGTATCATACATACACGGGTCTGACAACTAGGGGGGGGGGGGGGGGAGGTTCCTGACTTTGTTACCGAACAATCCCTCGTGTAACAACGTACCATCATCTTTACAACACCAGCTAATAATAGTGAAGATCTTATATGAACCTTGGCTTTTAGTGTTCCAATCTTACTCAGGGAGAAAAGTTCATCGATGTCATTTAACCATTTCAATGAACTTCCAAGCATCATACCTAATACATACATAGATTAATTCGTAAACATTGTATAGGCCTAGTAGTGTCGATTACTTATATTGTTTGTTTCTGTGCGTCATTTACAGTATACCATGCAGGCCTCTAGATCTAAACACTCCAAGGAAGAGCCAGCAATTTACTTATTTCGGTGCACATTCAACCAATGGTTATGAATGTTAATAATAGGTCTATGACAGACTTTAATATCGAGGAAAAAAAAATCACTGCTGCCAGGGTCATAGAATAAGGAGGATATATAAACGAAAAACACACTTGCAGAGACACGAATGAGTGAATAGATGAACAGGTTTGAAGTGGACATTGTCAATCACACGTGGCGGATGTGGGACAGGAAAGCCTAAGGAAGTCGCCCTCTTGATCTTGATGCCGACACAACTTAAAGGCTAAGTCCACCTTCATGGACATGTGGATTAAGTGAATTAATGCAGTAATATTAGCAGAATACATTAGTGAAATTTTGAGGAAAATCTGACAATCTGTTCAAAAGATATGAATTTTGAAGTTTCTTCTCAGACAGTGCTGGATGAGAAGACTACTAAAGTTCTTGATATCACATGATTGTGTCGAAGAATATGAAGAAAATATTAGGAAAATTCAACATATTTTCACTTTTCTTGACAGTAAAAAAACCCCCACTTGACCTGCTTCTGTCAGAAGGTAGAGGGAATAACAATGACAAGTCGAAGAAATATGCACTTTTTTCAAAAAAAAAATTGTGAAATTCTCTTTACATTTTCCTTGTATCGTTCTACGCATGTGACATCATACACTGTAGTAGTCTTCTCATCCAGCAGTGACTGCGCAGATACTTTAAAAATATCCTTATAACTTTTGAACGGATTGTTCGATTTCCCCCAAACTTTCACTGATTTGTTCAAATAATACTGCAGCATTCACTCAATCCACATGTATATGAAGGTGGACTTATCCTTTAAAGAGGCCGGTACAATGTATTTCCACAAGGGACAGAACCTTGATTATTTTAACAGCGACATGTTCCGTGTACAGCCACAAATGAACATAATTATTGTCAGTGCTAAGCGCGATGGTGTATATATCAACCAACCTTTTGTACCTTCATCGCAAAGAGTGCACTGCGTGTATCATGTGTCTGGATAAAACTAAGTGTGAATGATAATGCTCAGTTATTCTCTATACGATCTATCTATCTATCTATCTATCTATCTATCTATCTATCTATCTATCTATCTGTCTATCTATCTATTCATATATGTATGTATGTATGTATGTATGTATGTATGTATGTATGTATGTATGTATGTATGTATCTATCTATCTATATCTATGCATCTATCTATCTATCTGTCTATGTATCTATTCTTCTATCTATCTATCTATCTATCTATCTATCTATCTATCTATCTATCTATCTATCTATCTATCTATATCTATGTATCTATCTATCTATCTGTCTATGTATCTCTTCATCTATCTATCTATCTATCTATCTATCTATCAATCTATCTATCTATCTATCTACATGGCGAGAGGGCAAAGCGTCACCAATTTCAATGATGTTCTTCAGCATCAACAAATCAACAAGATGTTCAGTTTTACATGTACGAAAAGAAAGACAAGGAAGACTGTCCAATATACATACAAGTGTACAATGCAAATAAGCACACAGTACTAGCAAAGTGAAAAGCAAGAAGCTTGCCATACAATAAAAAGACAGGAAACATGAGGTAGATCAGAAGAAATACCAGTAATATACGCTACAATCTGCACCAACTCATGCTACGCTTGAATTGATATCCTTTCTTCTTCTTCTTCTTCACGTTATATAAGAAGGCCGTTTGCGAAGAGAAAACAATATACCATAGGCGTATATAGCACCATTGATGTGATTTGCGTGAAGAATATTAATTAAGAGTAGATGACGAAAGCATAATTATACAGGCTACCCTGACGCCTCATTTTTCGTTGGCTGCTGTTAAAACACGGAGCTCTGTAATCTGTTAATGCTCGAGTTAAAAAGGTTGACCACGCAGTATCGGGTAAGGAAGAGCAAGCATCAGCAAATAAAATATACGCGTCCTGCTTCGGTAATTATGTATTTCGCCGCAAACCGAGGACAAGAAAACAGTAGGAGGATCAGATTTTACAATTAAGTCCTGAGAGGTTATCGTAATTTTCAAAGCCATTAACAATCACGTTTTTCGGGCCGGGAGTAATTTGTCCATCAATCTCTAATTGCACAGCACTTCACGCAGATAAAACGCATTCGTGTACTTCTATCCCATCTGCACCATATAGGGAGGTAGAGTCACTATACAGTTTTCACCTCTCTGCTTCTAAACTATCAATATTAGCCATGGAATCAAACATCTGTGAAAAGATGTGAAAGGGGTATAGGTAGCCTACTAACGTTGCAGGGATGAGTCAGATTAAATCTTCCTGTCTGTTTTTGACCTCTTGTTTTATAAATCTCAGAAATGGTGATTTAAATGTTCAAAAGAGAGTTGTTATGGATTGATGGCGCCTTTAGTTCTGTTGTTTCCGTAACAGAAGTAGTTGTATGATTCAATTGACCAAAATCACGGCGCGAAGTAGGCCCTACTTAAAATTTCTTTTCCTGATATACAAGTGGCAAAAGTCGACAATAGCTGGCGAGATAATCGTCAGCTCAAGCAGTGTGAGTATACGTCGCAATCAAATTTCAAGGAAACATTGCTTTTTACACATTATATTCGCAATGGGAAGCGTCTAATCTGTGTATCAATGATCTGAATGAAACTCCAAAGCGTAAATTAGCCACTGTTCCTATTTCAATGCGTTAGAATACTTACTGGCATTGACTCAGTGTGCTATGTAATGATGTCAGTCATTAATAAATCATTCGACAAATTCTCTCATTGAGATTCTCTCTGTATCAACTTCTCCCTTGCACAAGATCTAGTGTGAATAGTGATACCAAACACCATTGTGAACTAGAGTTTGTTTTTAACCCTATTTTTTTTTCAAGGCACAAAAGAGTTCAAGGGCGTAGTGAGCAATTCTGCTTCTAACTTTCTTACCTTTAGAACGTCGCCGTCAGAGCCTATCACTTTGGTGCTTTTGATAAACATATTGTTGTGCAAAATGCGATGTTTTCTATTTCAGATGAGAACGGTGTTATAGTTATAGGACCTGTAAATAATCGTCCTCGCCCGTGTCGGCAGAACTTGTTATCTGAAAAAGAGCAAACAATGGATTCATAGCTATTCACCGTGGGAATACCTCAGATGAAACCTCCCTGAAATGAATACATGCACTCTCACGCACTCGTGGAAAGGAGGGCATATTATTATGATAATGCCCTTCTGCCTGAAATTTGAGTGCACGCAGAAATATTGCTGTATTACATGTAGTACTTGAAAGGGATACCGTCTTCTTGATGACGTGTCTTTCAGTGAAGTTGTTGAATTATAGTCAAACTTGTTTTCAGGTTTCTATGTGAGTGCAAGGCCTGAACACACACGCACCCACATACAAAGTAAGTACGCACACCTGGGCCCCATTTCATGTGATAGAAATTCTTCCTGGAAGGGTTGTCATAGTTACGACAAGAATCTAGCTTCCCGATTGGATGTTGCTATGGGAAGTTACCATCCAAGCAAGAGTTGCTATCCTATAACATTTGTGTGTGTGTGTGTGTGTGTGTGTGTGTGAAATGGAGCCCAGATCTTGATATACATGCCGTTTGAATAACACAGAAAACATGGGATAATAGGCCGTTATACATTAATATTATAATGTATGCATCTATATGTTGTGTGTGTGTGTGTGTGGGGGGGGGGTAGGGATATATACATCAGTGTATAGCGCTCTTATTTTCTCCATAAACTTTTCGATATTGATTATCAATTTGCATCTTGAATATTTGTCACGTTGGCCGCTTCAATACAACTTGGTTCGGTGAGAGAGGACAATAAGAAACTGAAACAAACGATGAGTCATGTAGCGACAGTTACTGTGCGTCTTTTGTTTTGACTCATGACTAGTACACATGGCGCCCCAGCGTTGTATGTATTGTAATGAGTGGCACTTAATTGCTATGACGGAGTCGCTGATTATGTTCATGTCCTTGTCACCTACGTATGCAAGACATGGATGTGAGAAGCCAATAGAGTCTTTCCCTCCGAACTATGTATCAAAACGAAGTGTTTGCCTCTTATAGCCGAGATAAATTTAGCGCCAAATTCGATGACAAAGTTTGAAAAACTTTCAATGGAAAGATCAATCCATTCACAAACAAACAAAAAACATATTGACTACTATTCATAGAGACAGTTTAATCTTACGGAGAAGAAGGAGGAGGAGGGGAAGAAGAAGAAGAAGAAGAAGAAGAAGAAGAAGAAGAAGAAGAAGAAGAAGAAGAAAATCAAAACAGCAACAAAACACCCGAAAGATCCAACCTCTTCTTGCGAACATTGACCTATAATTTTATGTAAACATTCCACATGATTATATAACAAGAAAGTATAATGATAACTGATTGACCTGCTCTACAAGGAATAAAGAGGAAAAAGAAATTGTTTTAAAAATCTTAATTTTATACATATCATAGAAAGCTGTGAATTCAACCATCAACTTTGACACTGGGTGGTTGAAATGCCCTATAATAAGCTTTATCTCATGTGAAGTGCATTGTGGCTTTTACTGGCTAAGGGAAAATACCGTTATGGAAAAACAGATTTGGCTACAGAGGAAAAAAAAAAAGAAGAAGAATAGATTTCACATCAAGGAAAGCACAAACTCACTGAAACCAAATATTCTACAGGGGCTTTTGACCCCAACCCCAAATTTACCATTGTTTACTCCGTCGGTCAATCAGCGGACTCAGTTTCTGCTTGACTTACTGTAATATTGCACCACAAATTATCATCACATGGAAGAAATCAGAGAGCCATAGATCATAATGATACTTCATACGTTGCATGAGCAGCGTTCCAATTAGCCCGCAGATGTCTGACAATTAATATAGAATGAGGTATCACATTATCAATCGTCACCCATGTCACTGCATGTGTTGCCTAGATCGATCAAGGCCCTGTATTTTATGCTTGGGCAACAGAAGCCATGCAATTCCAACTGTTAGGCTGAGGGATTGTGACCCCGGTGTTTGTCCTTCGCCTTCTGCATGGTGGATTCACGTTTGCTTTCGAAACCTCACTCTTCAAAAGAAATTAAAAACGTTCATTTCTTACATACATCTATAGCCGTCTACCAATCGTTCTCACACATTGATTTGATTTGATTTGATTTGAGTTGATTTAATTTGATTTATATTTCATTCTTTATATGGCACATTGGATGTCATCTATGAAACTCTCTCCTAAAAGGTAATACGCAAAAAACTTGGAAAAAAATTAATACCATATTGGGTATAAAAAAACAAACATAATTTCCCAAACCATATGTACGTAGACAATATGAAATGTACATTAAAAGAAAATATAGCCATGAAATGTAATAATTATTTTGTAAATGTAGGTCAAAAATTGTCGAAGCAATATCAGTCTCGTCTAGTTCATTTGAAGATTATATTGCTTCTGGAAATGTTTCCTCCTTTTTTATTTCACCAACTTTTATTCACGAAATTATTGAAATAACTTCTTTGTTATATACATCAAAAGCATCTGGGCCAGATGATATACTTCCCCGAGTAGTCAAGGAATGTACTCATTATTTTGCCAAACCTTTATTTATCTGTGGTATTGTTCCAGAAAAACTGAAGACTGCAAAAATTATTCCATTATTCAAGAAAGGGTACGCCTGAGTATATTTCAAATTACAGACCTGTTGCAATTATTTCAGTTTTTGCCAAGCTGTTAGAAAAAAAAATATGTATAAGAGACTTCATACCTTTCTGATAAAGAACAATGTTTTGATTCCCGAACAGTTTGGATTTAGGAAAACTTATTCAACCTCATTGAGTATTATTCATCTCACTGATTATATTTTACAGGAATTTGAAAAAGGTAACCTTTATTGTGGAATATTTATGGATCTGTCAAAAGCATTCGATACCATCGACCACCACATCTTATAAAAAAAAATACATTTATATGGTTTAAGAGGAGTGGCATTACAATGGTTTCAAAGTTATATACATAACCGGAAGCAGTATGTGGTGGTCAATGGTTTAGAATCTGAATGCCTCAGTGTGAACATTGGTGTACCACAAGGCTCAGTTCTAGGACCTCTATTATTCTTGTTATATGTGAATGATATTGTGAATTCTTCAAAGATTTTGAAATTCTCATTATTTGCTGATGACACTGTTGTGCTTTTCTCTCACAAAGATATATCCTCATTAATTTTCATAATGAATAACGAACTTGAAATATTAAGTGAATGGTATAAGAGTAATAAACTGTTTTTGAATTTTATTATAACAAAATATATGATATCTCATCCAAGAGGTAAAAAATTGTTGTTTCACGACCAAAATGTTATGATCGATAATATTTCCATTGAGAGAACTGAGTCGATATCTTTTCTAGGAGTACTCATTCATGAATCCCTTGACTGGAAGCATCATGTTGCAAATATTTGTTCTAAATTGTCGAGAAATGTAGGTGTTTTATCCAAATTAAAAAGTGTATTACCTTCTAATATTTTGGTAAACATTTATAATGCAATATTTTTACCTCATCTTAATTATTCCGATGAAGTATGGGGAACACATACAGAGTACACATTAACAGATTATATGCTCCAAAAACGAGCTTTACATATTGTAAGCAATAGTTATTTTACTTGTCCAAGTTCACCATTCTTTGTGCAATTTCGGATGCTTCCAATTTTTGATCTGGTCAAACTGAATGTTTTGTTGTTCATGTTTAAATGTCATCAAAGTATGTTGCCCGACGTGTTCAGAAACATGTTCCAGATGAATTCCTCATTCCACTCATATCCCACCCGGGACCGCTACAATTTTCGTAAACCTTTTCCTTATTCAACTCTAAGATTGCAATCCATACGTTTTACAAGGTGTCAAGGAATGGAATTCTATTGATGGTGACCTTAAATCTAGCACTGCATTTTCCAGATTTACAGTATAACAGAGTGTATTTAGACAGATGGTATCCATGACTGACTAGACTTCCTTCCTTCCTCTACCTTTCTTTTTTCATCTCTTTTTCTCTGTACACTAAGGATAGATGTGTGAGTGTGTGTGTGTGTGTGTGTGTGTGTGTGTGTGTGTATCTGCCAACAAATTAAGCTAAGATATGTTTTTGTGTTCAATAACAGATGATTTAATTACACATATGATGTGTTATTTCAATTTGGACTAATTTTCTGTATGTATTGGTCACGTCACAATAAGTGTTGGTTGATTGTATGTACAGTATTTTATCTTTTCTTTTTGGTTTGAGGGCTCCAGCCACAAGCACACAATTTATTGCTTCTTAGGAGTCCTGGCATGTATTTTTTTTTTGTAATGACCTGTAAGTTGTATATTGTTTTATATTTTGCCAAATAAATGAATGAATAAATAAATTAATGAATCAACATCCGGCAGGAAAATTCATACAATTCAGAAAACCCCTCCTCAAATTGCATTTGTTTGATTGCAATTTTAGTCAATATTCACGTAACATTGAATTTTAAGGATTGTACTATTAGTTGCTGTTGTTTTGTGTTTATAACATAACGTGATTTAATTGCCTTGTAGAGGCTCTCATGCGAGTACCGTGCGTAGACGATAGATAGGGCCTATACGGTGCATTATAGATGCATGTTATCATCATTGTTATTATTGTTATTATCATTATTATTGTTATTACTATGATTATTATTATCATTATCGTTATCATTATAATCATCATTATCATCATTATACTGTGTGACAAATGCGTGTTGTATCACACTTGATCTATACATATTATAGACCCACTTGTAATGAAATCCATATTGGATGTTCCTTCCTATAATGAATACCGGCAAACATTCGTTTTGACCGCCTATCTTTAATGGTTTTACATCCTGTTTGATGATTGTTTCTGCGATCACTTTCATATTTCAAGGTTTGTTTGTTTTTCCCATGTGTGAAAGGTTTGTTCCAATTTGAAAAAAAAAAATCCTCAAATATTGGCCACATAAATCTCCTCATTCAAAATTGCATGTCAAAAATTGAATATAGCTCTTCTGCAATTGACCGAGTGCGTCTACAAGACAGTAGCATTCGCATTGATAGTCATTCTAATTAGTGATCATTTAAATTCGCCTGGATTTGATGTTTGTGTATCATTTTTTTTTTAAATTTACGTCTTCACGATGGTACAAGTGAATTGAAAATAATTGTTAAATGTGAAAATAGGCATGAGACAAACAGGAATGTAAAAGCACAAAAAAATGAAAGAAAACTTAACAAAATCATTTCCTTGTGTACAGGAATAATGTCCTCGAATACAATATCACAATGCAAACTTTCGACATTGACCGCAAAAGCCTTTCAAGTTGTTCAAGTTGATTTATTTCAACTCTCTCACTGTGACCCATTTACTCTCTCACTGTGACCCACAAACAAAATGAATCAGTCCAAGCCCCATCACTTTGCCGCATTCAATAGATACTGATATGATACCAGCATGACAAAAAACTATTAGGTTGATAAGGGTGAATCCCTTTACAAAACAGGACCGCAGGTTTCGGTGCAGGTTCAGAAAACAAGACAGTGTAATTTGTGAGTGGTGAAACCGCACTTTTCTTTATGGACCTATGAGCAGTTTTTTTTTTCTTTTTTTTCCTTTTTTTTTTTTAAGCTCAATCACCACCCCATTCGAATTCTAGGACTGAAGTGAAACAAATTCGTTTACTTAAGATATGAAACAGGAATGACAATGTCTCTCTCGGGTATTTTTTTATATTCGTTTTCACACGTGTGTCTATAAAGAATTACATTGTATTAACAGGTGTGAGACTACATGGTAATGTTATAAAACATATAAACAACCTCAGGACGTTACGTGACCGCAACATTTGTGTGTGTATGTGTGTGTGTGGGGGGGGGGGGCGATGAAAAATGATATCACTTCGATCATCGGTAACTTTATTTTTGTTCTTAGATCATGCGCAGTTCTCCTTAAATCAGAGTGTGTGTGTGCGTGCGTGTTTGAGTGCTTCATCCTCTTCATAAAGTATTTTTTTTTCTGTATATAATGCAGTCACCTTGAGTGCATCAGGGCCCAATTTCACCCCCCCCCCAAAAAAAAGCAACTCTTGCTAGAATTTCCCATAGCAACAACCAATCAAGAAACTGGATTCTTGTTGTTACTATGACAATTGCCGTTCCAGCAACAGTTGCTATCATACCAACTTTTTATGAAACGGGGCACAGGTCATCGGCCATACACATCTGGTATACATCGTCAGTGTAAAAATGAAAGATTTGGTCATCATCAGTTACACGGCAGTGCGTGGATGCCATTTTGGCTTTGTTACCAACTCCCATTTGTAAAAGACAAGTTCACCGTCATAGTATATAACAGGATTGCTCAAAACCAGTACAGTTGTAAGGCGATGACATCAATGCCTATTTTTTTTTTTATTTATTTTTTTTTTATAAGTGGTTGGGCCTATGTCACTGATTCGTGATAAAACGATTATGAAACTCCTCAAAATAAGTTCTTCAATTAAAGTTTGATATATCATATTTCTCTTATACCCACGTTAGACATCATAAAAAAGCCTGATTAATTATCTTTAAAATGACACCTCACTTGCTATGATTGGGTATTCTTGGAATGTGCAAAACAGCTGAGTATGGGTACAGATCAAAAGTGAAAAGTTGCAACAGTTCTACTATTGATAATGTACAGTTTTGATGAAAAAAGGCCACAGGAATAAGCAATGCTGAAATGATAGCACTTTAAAAAGTTCCCATTTCCTAGACATTAGATGACTTTTTGGTCAACTTTTATGTTTGATTTTAATCTGCAGAATCTACTGCAATTTTTTATTCATGGGTATGAAGCCTGGAATCTAATAATAATCTCACAATGCATTCTTTTGCAAGCACATTCCTTCTCTGAAACGACAAAGCAAATGGGAATTATACTGTTTGACATAACATGTTTGCTCCATTTTGCAACATTTCACATTTTATTTTGACCTTTCCTCATACTCAGTCATACTGTGCATTCCAGGAATGCATAATGTAAACAAGTGAGTTGTTGTTGTAAAGAAAATTAACCAGGCATTCTTTTGATGTCACATTTGGATGAAATGATGTAGTTTTAAGAGAAATATGATACATCGAATTGGACCTGCAGGACTTTTTTTTTGAGGAGTTTACAATGCATGCTTTGTTATCTCTGTAGATTTTCTTTAAAACTTCTCTCATTTCATTTTCTCTATTTCTCTAATGTTATCAATGTTACCTGGTCTGGAAAATGGAATAGTATTTCTCTTTCCGATATGAAACTTCTGACCTGCCGCACTCGTCGAAGCAAGGCAATATCCCTTATCTCGTCTGGAAATTTCGGTTTAACAGAATTTTGATTTGTCGTTGCGTGTTAATTGTCCTGTTGGAGATCAATAAATACAGAGCGCGTGTTGAAATTGAAGATCTACTTCTCTCAAAATGAGCTAAAGGATTGCATTAGGCCTACCTAAAGACATCTGACAAACACTGACAGGCCTACCTTGTCTGCTGGTAAATCTATTACGCTGAAAATACAATGAGAAGAATTGTAACACAGGATGGATAGTACACTTCCCTTCCACAATATTATCGTCAACCTACATAACAGCGAGGACGAGCTTGCTTGGTACCTCTTTGTTTGACTTGTTCTTAATGGAGCCCCAAAAGATGTATCATAACACAGTGGCGGATCCGGGAATGGGAGCGCACCGCCCCCTTCATTAAAAAAAAAAGAAATAAAAAGAAAAAATGGAGAGGGGCGCGTGCGCTCCCTTTAATTTTGTAAAGGCGGCCCCTTACGGAATTCCTGTACCCGCCCCTGTAACAGCGGGTATGGTCTACAAACCGATGTCGACAAGTTGTTATGGGCTTTGGTGGACTTCACCCATGTGTTTTTGTCGTACTGGGACGCCTGAATGACTTTGACTTCTAGTCGAGAGAGGGGACGTAACAGAATCTTCCCCTTACAGCTATCATTCATAATACTCATTGTTGACGCGTGCTCAACCGTTTGGAAACGATGAAAAGCCCATAGCGTGTAATACACGGGCCTATAGCCATTCTCTCTCAATCTCAGCTTTTCAGAGAGTTGCTAGACTCATTCAATGTTGATAGCGACAATCAGGAGTGGGGGAGAAAACACATAATAACATCGATCCGCTTTGATGCCCTCTACCCTCCACCCCATATCCCTCAAATTCTCTCTTTGTCTTGGTTGCATGCTCTGTAATTCAGTTTGCTCTATATTATGGTGTGATGCATGTACTCATGTCACTGTAGATTTTACGAAGCCGTATTGAATCAATACTTTTTAATTTTTCTGCCACGAATCCAAACACGAATTGTATATTGAGACTTGTCATAAATGCATATCACATCTCTATTACATCTGCTTTTATTATGATCGACCAAAGTGGCCCTCGGAGTAGACGATAAGATTTGCCGCTTTTAAAGTGGACTTGAGTGCTAAATCATCCCTCGATCCTAGTTCATTTTTTTCAAAGGCCGAATTTACACTGATTACAAATTACTACCGGCCAAAGTTATTCCTTCAAAGATACACTCTTCTGTGTGAAGGACAACGCGAGTTAAAAGAAGACCATGTATTATATTTCATTCGTCATATAAAGGAGTAAACACAACAACAACAACAATCCTGTCGTGCATTATGAGTGCATAAATATGCGTGTGCGCATGTGCTCTTTCGTGCGATGAGGCCCAGTTTTGACGAAAGGAAATGATGTCAAGCGCGACGGAAAGGTTGCCAAGTTTTCCGTGGTGTCAGTGTACCCCAGCACTCTGATTCGTGCGTGCGTGAATTCCGATTGGTTGGCATCGCTCGCGCTGGTAGTTCGTTGATGACTATGCCTGTTTACTGCACACGCCCCGTCTCTCGTCCCGTCGGGCTGCAGTAATACCCAGTAACTATAGACACTGATAAAAAGTGAGTGACACCAAAGAAGATTCTCCAGTGATTATATGGCGGCGACTGGGACGCGTTCACGCAAACACGCTAAAACATCCGTTTGAAGGAAATTTGCCCCTTTGAAATTCTCGTGTGTTTACTGCAGGAACGCGTACAGTTTGTCAACTTTGTGGTACGTCAGACGTGGCTTTGTTGAAGCGCATCCAGACAATAGCACCAGAGTGTATTGATTTGGAGTGGATCGATTAGACTCGCCATGATGCAAAAGCGCAAGGAACAGTTTCTGTGACGGTCGCATGTTGATTCGTTTAACAACACAGCAGAAGGCAAACTTTTCCAACAGGGGTCCGCATGTGTAGGTCAAGGGCCGTGTTTTACCGTTGGTTGATTGGTTGACTGACAAATTTAATATGCTGGTACAAGAAATCTTCATTAATTCAGCGAAATGCTGGGGGCTGTAACGAATGTAGTCTTGCTGTGTATATAGCGGGCAGACACCGTGATCTCTGCGACAAATCGGGAACCATGTCTATTCCTATGGCGGGAGATACCTCGGCACAGCTCCTCGGCACGGAGGAGATGCTTTTTGGTGAGTTTGATGTCACCACGCCCTCCACCAATGTTACAGGACCAAGGGAGTGTGAATTTCAAACCCTCCGGGCTTTGATTATGATACCATTTGCGCTTATATTTGTCGTGTCCGTACCCGGGAACTTGTTGGTCATTACTGCCATACATCGTGAGAGACGTCTCCAGAACCCAACGAATGTGTTCGTGACCGGACTGGCTGTGGCAGATATCATTAACGGATTATTTTCCATACCCTGCGCCTATTTCTGGTTTGTGAGTTACTGTGATACTGTGATAGTCCTCTATTGTCGTTTTCTTGCCAGAACGTGTTGTGCCTGTTCGGTGGTCCACCTCGTGCTTGTGTCTGTTGACCGCTACATAGCCGTCGCGAAGCCGCTGAAGTACCCATCGCTTCTGACACGAAGTAGGGCCAAGAAGAGCTCAGCCATAGCATGGGCTGTGATAATACTTTATATGTGTGTCATTGTCGTCCTGTACCATCTCACAATCGTATACGATTACTTGAAGTACGACGAAGGTACCCCGTTTCAAATCTTCTGGAACTACTTTCCTTCATCAATGATACTCGTGGCAATGGTTGTGACATCGGTCATCTATGGCTACGTACTTTACCAAGCTCACCAGCTGCGCGGTCGTATGAAGTCCATGATGAAGAAACACGTACCAGCCGCATCCATTCGTACGACGAACCGCGCCAAGCAGCTAAGGGCAACCAAGACCCTGGCTATAGTTGTGCTGGCCTTCGCTATCTGCTGGTTACCCATTTCGGTGACTATCTTCATTGAGGTTGGACCCAGCTATGACCCAGGCTTGTCGCTGGCTCCGACGCTGTTTTATTACGCGAACTCGGTGATGAACCCGCTGATATTTGCATATCGCAGCAGAGACTTTCGCGAGGCCTTCAAGAGTATCCTCGCTGCTCTTCTCTGCTGCTTTACGACGAAACCTGCGATGCTTCGGGGTCGTTCCGGTAGGCCCAGCGTGACATCTGATCGTGGCTCACATCGTGGCTCGTCTCAAAAGCAGTCATCATGCGGCGTTGAGAATCCAGCAGCAACGAACCAAAACATGACACATGATGTATGACATTGTGCCGCTCACATCTTTCTGGACGTATATCATCTCATCAGCGATATGCACTTTCCTTTGACTTTGTTGAACTTCACGTTTTACCACATATCTCGAACCTATGAAAAAATCACTTGGATATATTTCTCAGGGGCGGATCCAGGAATTCCGTAAAGGAGGGCGCAAAAATATTCTGGTGTCTGGGTTTCATTTCACTTTTTCTTTTTATTTCTTTTGTATTAACAAGAAATAAAGAGGGGGGCGCGCGCCCGCTGCGCCCCTCTCCTCTGGATCCGCCACTCTTTATCCCAACAGAATTTAATCAGTTAAAAAAAAAATAAATGTATTTCTTAAATAAGATCAGATATTGGTCGGTCGGTGCTAACTTTACCGTGATTGCTCACAGTAAAGGATTATAACCCTTTAAATCTGAAGTATTCATGACCTTGGCGTGATAGATGTTTGAAAGCAATAGAAACATTTCTTGTAGAAAAGTGACGTCATTATGTTTATTACATGCTATTGATATATTGGCTAAAATGACTTTCACGACAGGTCTTTTCCAGTTACAATTGTATACTGAATGCCTTATTCTTCACGCAGATACCTGCAATCTTTTCAGCACATTCTATTTTTTGATAATGAAGGGGAAAAAAAAAACTTGGCATTGTCTTGCCAATTTCTGAAAATCACTCCCATTTAAATGAGCTTTTAAGTAGTATTGATATTGTCTAAAATTATTTGTTTGCCGTAGATAACGTCGACAACAACAACAACAGAGCTAGAAAAAAGAGATAACAATCTGAATACATATACATGTACTTGTATACGGCAAAACCTGGTAAATTATTATGTCTAAATTGAGTTAAATGAAACTGTTCCATATCTACATTTCTATGATGTTACTCTTTTACTGAAAGTCAATATTATTATATAGATTGTATTCATATGGCTGGACGTAATTACATTGTCTTTCGAAATGTTACTAGTGTTGCTTTACGATGATTTTTATGCGACCATTGAATTTAAACATTGAGATCGTAATTCTCGAGTCAAAGTCTCTTGCATTTACTTGTACAACGTAAACGCTTTTTAGTGTAGACATGCAGTATTAGATGAATTAATGTCTACATATCTAACTTTACTTTCATTGCGTATGTTGTCTTGCCAGATCAGCATACCGAATGAGGCAAATGTCGGACTTGTAGAACAGAGGCTGAAGTTTTGTTTATTGGATCCAGATAATGTTTCTTGAAACCCGGAAGGGAGAAAATGTGATAAGAGTCGCGCTTCTTCGTTCATATCGAGTGACTTAAAAGTAAGCGCAGCGCAAGGTATGGAGCGTAGGATTATTTTTCCTTTAAATTCAGGGGTATCTGTCTGATAGGATTATGAATAAGACGTTGTTACTACAACCATGGTCCCTAAACATATTCCTTCAATTCCTTCAAAAGTGCTGAACAAAGTTTAACTTTAGTAACGCTATAAGGAAAGATAGACTGAATGTATTACGAAAGAACGAAATGCCAATAATAAACATTTTTTTGGGTGTTTTTAAACACAGCGACTCATACTGCCGTCTAGATTTGATTTTAAGATTTTAGCTGTAAAATAATGGTTTAATGAGAAAGGTGAACTCCCAAACAACGGAAATTCTTGCCTTCCTCGTCTTGATTGTTCTGTCTTTCCTTTTACATTGTATACATGTGCATGCTAAAACTTAACTGATCTCTTGGATTAAAGTACTCAGAGATAACGAAGCTGATTGTTATTTTGATTATATTTCTGCAGTACATTGTCTGGCTACCTGTTAGTTAATACTCTTCAAATTATCATGCGTGTTGGGAGATACATTGTATTTCTGACGCCAAAGCAGGGTGTACGATAATGTACAAAAAACTGTTATAGATAATATTTTGCAGAAGTTCATGTTGCTCGTTCAAGGGAAATTTCAACCCAGTTTATAAATTCAGTCTGAAAAGAAAGAGCAAAATCTTATAATCACAACAGTGAAAATCTGATGTTAAAAAAAATGAGACATTATGAAATTGTGACGTTTCTATAGTTTTTGCATTTAAAGGACAAGTTCACCTTCATAGACATGTGGATTGAATGAATGCAGCCATATTAATAGAACACATCAGCAAGAGTTCGAGGAAAATCGGACAATCCGTTTAAAAGTTAAGAATTTTTTAAGTTTCTGCTCAGTCACTTCTGGATGAGAAGACTACTACAGCTTGTGATGTGTACAACGATAATAAAAGAAAATTCAACATATTTTCGCTTTTCTCGCATAACAAAAGAACGCTTGACTTCCCTCTTTCTGAAGGCAAGGGGGAGTAATATCACCCTTAACATACGTCAGTGACGATTCGAGGAAATGTATGGTCTTTTCAAAAAGTAAAATTTTGTGAAATTCTCTTTATATTTTCCTTATGGCGTTGTACGCATGTGACATCATACACCGATTAATAGCCTTCACATCCAGCAGTGACTGTGCAGATACTTTAAAAATTCATAACTTTTGAACGGATTGGCCGATTTCCCCCAAACTGTGTTCTACATTATATACTAATATTGCTGCATTCACTCAATCCACATGTATATGAAGGTGGACTTGTCAATTAACAGTTCTCTAACAGCTGACTCAGCTGATATGTTCATATGCAAATAAATGAGCTTATGACGTCATCAATTCACAATTTTCCATCGATTGTGTACAATAAAATATCCAATATATGTTTGTTTGTTTTTTTTTTTTCTGCCATAAAATTGACAAGAATTATATCATTCCTGGCTGAATAACTTCAGAATAGCGATTACTCAGGCACATGTTTTCGAATTTTATTTAGACTGGGGCGTAAATGCATTTGAACAAAAAATTCGAAATTTGAAGATTTTCAAGATTTTGTGTAAACACTATAGGGCAAGTTGTGAGGAGATGACATCAGTTCAGTCATTTGCATATTTACATGGATATTGATTGATCGAGAAGTGCTTTGGAAAAATTAGCTAAACTTCACACTTCCAAAACTTCCTCACTTCTTATTTTCTTGTTTTGATCAATTTCCTCCATTGTGCTTATAAGATTTTACTCTTTCATATTAGACTTGCTTTTTAATAACAGTATTAGAATTTCCCTTTAGTACCAGATTTCTCTTTAATACCAGCATCGAATGCTTGCACGTTGCAATGAGACATCCCGTGTTAGGTGTAACATTGTTCATTTCATTTCATTTCATTTATTTGGCAAAATATAAAACAATATACAACTTGCAGATCATTACAAAGAAACAAATACACTGTACATGCCAGGACTCCTAAGAAGCAATTGTGTGCTTGTGGCTGGAGCCCTCAAACCAAAAAAGATAAAATACTGTACATACAATCAATGAACACTTATTGTAACATGGACCAATACATACGGAAAATTAGTCCAAATTGAGATAACACATATGTGTACTTAAATCATCTGTTATTGAACACAAAAACATATCTTAGCTTAATTTGTTGGCAGAGGATGAAAGGAAGTCTAGTCAGGCATGGATACCATCTGTCTAAATACACTCTGTTTATATAATACTTTAAATATTTTAAATTGTTATGAACAGAGGGGAAATATCCTTCCGCTATCTGATCAAGTATTTCAAGTATCTTCGTCATGATGCTGCATGTACATGTATGTGTGTGTTTGCACGCGTGTGTGTGTGTGTGTGTGTGTCTGTCTGTCTGTCTGTGGGTGTGTCTCTATGTATGCTTTACCATGTTGTTTACAGATACTCAAAGGGCACAACCAGCCTCTTCTGCTGTGTTAATAGGACCTATTGGCGGAAAGGAGAGGATGTGAATGAATACTACATGTTTGTATGTAGTAGAGCAAGCATTGAAATCTACTGATGATATAACTGATACACGTAGGCCCTATACTTTATTTGAAAAGAAAATCATTTCTCAAATCGTTTTTACCACTACGTGAGATTAAACGAATATTGCCCTCGCAAACATTTCATTCTGATGATTGTTTTCTTGCTATTTTAAGCACTCTCATTATTTGCTCCACCATGATAATCATCGTCATCGGCGCTATTCCAGTCATTATAAAGACAACCAGGTAGGAATCCCTCTCTTGGGGAAATATTGGACATAAATGCAACTGATAATAAAGGACGCCACGCCCGTAAAAGGGCAAACACCAGCAATGAATTTCGGGCCATGGGGTGATTTGAGTGAGGCTAATAATAAAAGCGGTTTGTCGATGGTTTAGTTGTTTGTTGTTGTAGTTGTTGTTTGGGACCCAGGATATTTTTTTTTTTTCTGTCATCGGTGAACGGTCATCCGAATCCCCTGTCTATATGCTTCTCTGTCTTAGATTTGAAAAAAAAAAATCATTATATATTTATACAATGTACAGTATATATATATATATATATATATATATATATATATATATATATATATATATATTATTATCATTGTTATCATCCTTATTGCTGCATTCAATTTAGCAAAATTAAGCGTGGAATATATATCTCTTCATTCAAATTCATTTTGGAGCATTCAGATTACCTTTTACCTCATTCTAATAAACACTTTTTCAATTTAAATTCGTAAAACAAGCACCATTTCGTTATTCGTTCATTCAATTTAGAATGATATGATCACGTGATCACGTATATGCTGCGCTCGTTCATTCGAATTCGTTTTTGGGCATCCAATTTAACATCTTTTGCAGTCAATTTAGCACACATGTTTATGCTTTGGTTCTTTCTTTATTTTATTGTTTTGTAAGCATCATAATGCACTTCATATTTTCGTATTTATTTTGGAGATTTTGGCAACAGCTTTTTTTTTTTTTTTTCAATGTGCTTATTGAGTCTCCCAGTCTGAAGATAGTGCATGTGGCCACACCTTATCTGGTTGTTGAGCACTTTACTCCGAGTGTGTCGGCCAGTTCTAGGAAGTCAAAGTTATGATCATCAAATGCTCCTATAATTCTTTCTATGTCTTCTTTAAATATGCGTATGTATCTAACTTGTGCTGTCATGACTGTAAGAAGATTAAGTTAATCTGTAGTATTGGTACATGTGTCGGCCTATGGTATATGAAAAAAAGGGGAGTCACAGAACAACAAACTCGAGTTATATCGGGTCAGAAAGTGATTCTTCTATTGCTGAACAGTTAGTGGATGAAACAAAAATAACATAGAAATGCACACATTTAAATGTTCTCACCTATTCAAATAAAAAAAAAAGATAACATGACGTTAATTTGAATGAAAATGTTCGGAATTTGACTGCCCATTCGCGAAATTGAATGACTCAAGGACCCTTTTCGGCGAGTGGTGGCGAATTTGAATGAACGTAGAGTATACCATCTAATTTGAATGCCCTTTTTACAAATTTGAAAGCCATATGTGCAAATTTCATTGATCGAAATGCTAAATTGAAAGCACAAGTTGCAATTTTGAATGACAGACTGTACGATAACGAGGTGTTTTTGCTAAATTGAACGAACCTTCTATCAAATGGACTGACAAAAGTGCGAAATTGGCCGGGAAAACCTATATTATTATATAATGATAATGCCTTGTCTTCTTGCCTTTTTGCCCGTTCCGTACCTTGTAGCGTCTTCTGTTTTACTTTGTGATGTGAATTTTGCCGTGTCTATAATGGTGAACTGAATATATTTCTTGGGGATTAACCATGAAATGCTGGTCTTAGCCTGTGCTGATTCCTCCACTTTTCGTAATATCATTTTATTATAGCCACTGCTTTGTACATTTTCATACGCCTGTATGCTGTGATATGCTATTATGTAAATGTGTTTTATCACATTTGTGGAAATAAACTGAATTGAAAAATTGAATTGGATATGATGATCATGAGGACGTAAAGCTTTAGCCATTCAATCATCATGTTTCTCTCTCCCCTCTCAGTTGGTGTAAACCGACATTGGCTTAAAGGAATAGTATAGTATCGGTTGAGATGAGGATCCAGTCTTAGTCTTTGTGCGAGATACTGAGAAACCACTTGATTAAATGTGAAGAAACACACAATATATCTAAGAGGAATTCAAAGTTTATTCAATGAAAATTTGTTATGAAATGGCTGCGATATTCAAAAACAAGGTAAAAAAAGCGATCCTAATAAAAGGTGGGTCCCAGCTTTTATTAGGATCTCTTTGTTTTGGATATCCCAGCCATTTCAAAACCAATTTTTATCAAACAAACTTTGAATTCCTCTTAGAATTATATGTATAGCTCTTTCATGTTATTTCATAAGATGTTTCTCATTGTCTCACAGAAACAGTTGGAAACTTGAAGTTCCTATCTCAACCAAAACTATACCATCCCTTTAAAGGACGCCTATGAATGACAAATGCTTGTGTTGTGTTGACGTCACGTATCTTTCAAAATTTTCAAGAAGTTGTCTCATGGCCATACGATTTGCATTTAAATCAAGGTTGATCCAATGACCTGCTTGCAAAACACAGTGGCAAGGCTGTATACATTAGTTAACGCGACGCTGATGGTGATAAGCATGCGCTGAGGAAAGATAAATGATGAGATAATTACACTGAAGACGGATGGTAATATTATCACATGTACAGTATTACTACCGGCACTATTACTACAGCTGAACAATTAATGAAAGTTTAAAAAATATGGTGGTACATATAATATCGATCATGATATGTATTGATATCAAAAGTGCCATGATCATTTTTAGAATTAATTCGGATGACAAAGGTGTAGAGATACTTGATTGTATGTTAACTTTTACAATACAGATTAAGGGTATAAACTATGGTATGAATTCATCCGAATTTTACACACACACAGACACACAAACACACACACAGACAGACACACTCAAAATATTGCATTGGGAAAAGTTGTTTTCTAAGCACCTTTTCAAGTACAGTACCCCGTTCTGTTTGGTGTGCAAAGCGAAAAGTTGATTGTCATTCCTGGTGCATTGTGTACATAGCCTATATTATATGCCGTAGACAGAGCGATAACGAAACAATATTGTATAGAAAAAGACTCAGAGACCGAGTTTAGGGGCGGGGGGGGGGGGGGGGGGGAAGACGGAAGAATAGATATGGGGTCCGAGGTGAAAATATGCAGAACAATTCTTGCGGTGCTCGTGTGATGATTGAGCAGGTCTGGAAGGCTACACGATAATACATCATGTGATAAACGCACCATTTTGTGGGACGTTCGAGCAGGTCACGAAATTAACCCACGGTTTGCCCTGCGTGCATTGCGAATTTATTTTGTAGTCCACTTTCCTGGATGGCGAAATCATTTCCCAATGTCACATACTGTATATAACTAATTACATGAATCTGCATGCATGCAGACGCGTTTCTGTACTGTTCTGTTTCGTGCACAGATATTCCATTTTTAGATAAATACATCTGGGTATCGGGACGATTCTATTACAAAACAAGTGCGGGTACACTGTAAGCCACATTACCCTGTGTAGATGACATGTTGCTATATAGACACTGATAGGCTAGATTTCAAAGCGAGCCGGCTTTCGATGGGTCGACTTTTACCTGAAGTGGACAGTTTCTTTGAAACAAGGTTACAGAATTCATGAGAGAAAGTTACTGCTATACAATTAACATGGCATTTGTGTAGGTATACATTATGCGCATGAACATTGGGAATGTTTTAATGGTGCTGATGCAAGAACACGCCTTCTTGATGGACTTTAGAACTGATCCATGCATTTTATAAAATGTAGGAAAGACTGAACTTCAACTATCAGAGCACCAGCAGTACCAGTAACTCCGATTTTCGTGGGTATTGAATTTCACACTCGGGAGTCGGGAGCAAAATGTACAGTTCTATTCACTGTACATATACATCGAGGAGAGGTACAGCCCAGTACAGGTGAGCCTATACGAATAATAGGATTGCCACAGAGCTCTGACATGATTATCACCAGCCATCCCGTCGGATAATGAGAATTAAACTTTAAGCTCTTTTGTGTACGTGCAGGAAAGGGATTTAGGTACTTAAGTTCCCACTTTTAATGTCCTCCTGCTGGCATGTCTTCGAGGAGATTCATGTTCCATTTGTTTTTTACATAGCCAAGAGCAAAAAATGACCTATTTAAGATGGGTTTGTATAATTATTCTTTAAATTAGGAAAAAATAGCTGCAGTAAATTGTAATGCAACGTAAAGTGCTTACTGGATTCTTTAAAAAAGAATTGTATTGTATTGTATTGTATTTATTCAGACAAATCAAAAACAACATGTCTAGGGGTGCAAAAAAAGGTACGAATACCCATGCATGTCTGCACCCCTGGAGTACATCATCACAAAATTAAACAAATTAAAAATTATGATTGGTACATTGAAATACAAAAATCTAAATACATATAGGTACAAACATAATACAGTTATTGTAAAATGACAATGAAATCAAACTCTGGCCTTCGGAACAGCAATGTATTGCACAAAAAAAAATGGGTAACCAGGATAAAATGTAAATAAGTGATATCGCAAGAGAGGAATAATCGTCTAAGACAACAAACCATATTGCAGGGTATACTAGCGGAATATTAAAACATGGACGAATACATAAAAAAAAATCTATATCATAGTATATGCACATTAATATTGCACCGGACAGAGTAAGATTAAAATTCATCAAAAGAGACTTATATGATATACATGATACATTGTAGAATGAATTCACATACATAAAAACTGTCTTAATAAATATCTAAAGTGAGAAAGAGATGTACTGGCTACAATGTTGCTTGGCAATGAATTCCATTCTTGTGAAGTCTTGAGATAAAAAGAACATTTGAAATAATCAGTTCTTGCAAACGGGATATATACTTTCTTAGTATGATCATTTCTACCAAATCTGTTCTCACGTGTAATTCTTTGTTGTCCAGTGTTCACTATATCATTTATCATTTTGTAAAACATTATAAGTCTGAAATACTTACGTCTTGTAATTAATTTCGAGAAATGTATCTTTTGCAACAACGTATCATAACCTGTTTCCCAGTCACGAAACAATAATCTAACAAACCTCTTCTGAACACGCTCAAGTACGTTAATGTGAGATAATCTATATGGATCCCATGCAGCAGCACAGTATTCTAAACACGGACGTATAAGAGAATTATATAAACTGATTAAAACATGTGAGGGACAATGTAAAAAATTCCTTTTTATGACACCAATTATTTTACTACATTTAACATACGTTTCATTACAATGATCGTTCTAGTTGAGTGTTTCATTGATAATTATTCCTAGATATTTTTCTGAATGAGTTATACTTAATTTCTTTTCACATATAACATAATCATAATCATATTTTGTTCTTTTCCGTGACATTTTCATAATCTTACATTTATAAACATTAAAGTCAAGATGCCATGTCTTAGAACATTTACCCACAGCATCAAGATCTCCTTGTAAATCGTCACAGTCTTCAAGTGAATTAATACACCTATACAAAATGCAATCGTCTGCATAAAGACGAATATTAGAGGATATATCATTAGTAATATCATTAATGAAACATAAAAACAAAATCGGACCAAGGATGGTTCGTTTTGTTCTTCTCATTTCATTGCTTTCGATGGTAGGGCCTAAATATATACATATATATGTATGTATAGGGCTGTGTATGTGTATATATATATATATATATATATATATACATATATATATATATATACATATATATATATGTATGTATGTATATATATATATATATATATATATATATATATATATATATATAGACTGCGAGAAGGGGTCTCGACCATTTACAGCACCATAGTGTAGCTCCTTTATTATTATTATTATTCAGTGCGAAAAGAAGAGCGATCGTGGACGTAGCTAGGGTCAACGTGGGTGTTTATTGCCGAGCTTTCGGTCCCGTTAGGACCTTCATCAGGGCTGTAACGATACAAAAATGACTCAACTTCCAACTGTCCTTACGGGCGAAGCGCACCCCACTATCAAATTCACATTTCAGTCATCCGACACTGAAATCACCTTCCTTGACACATACCTCCTACTCCACAATGGCACCCTAAACACAGAAATCTTCACTAAACCCACGGACACACATGCATACCTTCTACCCACATCATGCCATCCCAAACACACATTCCACAGTATACCATACAGCCAGGTCCTCAGAGTGAGACGTATCTGCTCTAACCCAGAAGACGAATCGCATCATCTCGAAGAACTTCGCAGCCATTTCGTAAGACGCAAATACGACCCACAGACCGTAGATGATGCCATAACAAGAGCAAAACATAAACCCAGACCTGAACTCCTCACCTACCACAAGCGCAGAAAAACACGAAGACCAATCTTCACAGTCACATACAACAGAGCCACGGAAAAAATCCCACGCATCATCCAACATTACCTCTCAACACTGCAGTCGTCACCATCACTTCAGAAAACTTTCCCCGAACCCCCTCTCATCTCATACCGCCGACCGAGATCACTTCGTGATATCTTAGTTAATGCAAAAGACCCGAAAACACAAACACACCACCAACACACAGACATCCACCCCCACTCTGGCTTCTACAAATGCAAATCAAACAAATGCATCCTACACAAACACATTACAGAAACAAACTCATTCACAAGTACCACCACAAATCGCACATACCCCATCACAGACTACATCGATTGCAAATCAACCTGGGTCATCTATCTACTGACATGTACACTCTGCAAGAAGCAATACATCGGCAAAACAGAAATCACACTCTACAAACGACTTAACAACACTCGCTCAGAAATACGAACATTCAACACACAATCAAAACACCTCCCATACACAAGGCACTTCAACCTCCCAGAACACAGCCTGAACTGCTTACAAATCACTGCCATTGAACTAATCAAGAAGACCCGCTCTGTGATTCTAAATCGTGAATGCTACTGGATAGCCACTCTAAAAACATTACAGCCAAATGGCATCAATGACCATTAACTGCACATGCGCAACAATGTGATGCGCATATGCAACCATACGCCAACCCACACATACGCACACACACGAACAGACACACTCAACCCGCACAGACACCGCCGCAAACCTTTATATCCGCCATTGATAAGGTAAATTCTTACTTTATTATGTCAACCGTTCATATTCTGTACCTTATGTAATATTCTGTCATGTTATGTATATGAATGGTTTTGGTATATTAGTATTATTTACGTCATTATACGATAGCCAGAAGATGACACGTGGTTGTTGTGCTGTATTATATAGCCACTTACGTCTTGCTATGCTGCCACATGCTGTATTATCGTCGACAACATAAAAATGTCTAGTTTGATATTATTACAGTCTTCTGTTATACAACAGATGAGATGAAGATACTGAATTGGTGTTTTTGTTATATACCTTCATCTCAATTAATAACACGAGTTTGATATGAACTGTATTCAATAATATGCAATTGATTATGTATATTATCATTGGATTCTGTTATATAATTACGGATTGATTGATTACATAGTCATTATAGACTCACGCCAGTTAGATTTAAATTAATATATATATATATATATATATATAATAATAATAATATATATATATGTATTTATTAGTGTAGCCATACGACATACGAGTGAGTCATTTTTGTATGAAAAAATACTTTTCGAGATAATCGCATTTTTAATGTTTGAGTGGCTCTACAAAACAGATGTTTTAATCTTACGGGCTGAAAATTGATAAGAATTTAGTCAATATTGTTCTACACCGTTCTTAAAAATTTGAAGTAATAACATTTAGTAGTTTTTACGCTACACTCACTTTTGTGTTGGGGCCTTTCTGCCGGGATACCGCCTCATCACAGAGGGGCCCACGCACTCAGGGCCCTTCTGCTGGGAACGTCGAGGTGAAGCGCGCGCTGTCACAGAAGGGCCCTGTGCATAGACTTACGCGTTGTAGTGCATGACATAGCAAGTAGTATTAAACATTACGTTATGCGGATATATAATGTAAACAAACTTTGAAAGATGACGGTTGTTGGTCAGTAAGTTATACCTAGATGCACTTTAAACTGTTATTTTCCAGCCTTGACATGTGAAAGGGTCTGACACAAACCTTCCTACAGTAAATTATTGGCAAGGAATTACGGGAATTTATGACGGTAATACTTCATTTACTTCAAATTTAAATTGCAAATGACAGCAATAGACTAGTACACAATCTAATACTCAAAATTCCTTAGAATTTAGAACCAATGGCACATAATAAAAACAATAACAAAAAAACCACCCCCCCCAAAAAAAAAAAGAACATGTACTCATTATTAAGCTGTATGGGCCTACATGAAAGTAAAATAACGACCCTGACTTTGACCATGATTAAAGATTTTCAGGTATGTTTTAGCAAAGTTTACTGAAATGTCTCTTTAATTGGCCACTCTCCCCCCCCCAAAAAAAGAAATATATACTAAAAATATCAATATTCCTAGAGTTCTTGGTTTCTGAACACAAAATAAAATGTTTGGTCTTTTATGTAAGTCACGTTGGTTCGACAGTGATATCTAAGCTTCCTCCTAAAATATCTCCATTATTATTGAACCTTTTAAATGGTGAAATACAGACCATGAAAAACACAAAATGATTTATGCTGGCTTATTTTTAACATCATCAAACTTTTGAAAATAAAAAGAAACTATAGGGAGAATATCTTGTAGGCCTATCTTTTTAAGATTATCAAACTTTTGAGAATAAAAAGAAACTTTAGGAAAGGAAATACACATCAGATATTATTTATAGATTTGGCTATTATTTCTTTTTCTGTTTAGTCAATTGAACACCAACTCACCACTTCAATGCAGTACAGTCTTGACTAAAATCAATCAAACAAACACACACACATACACAGATTCTTCTCTTTTAGCTCTTTTTCCTATTACAACCATTCACATGCAATCACAACTCATTTTCAGGTCACCTCATTTGTATTCGAGAAAAGAAGGAAAATGTTCTCAAAAGCTCTTCTTATGGGAAAATCTTTATTTCAAATAAAAACAAATGGAATATTGTCAAATTATACATCAATCATGTAATGTATGACTTTAACATACAATCAGTCATCACTCAATCAAACAAACACACTCACATTTTTTTCAAGTCAAGACTCAAGCAATACTTGTAATTTCTCACTGAATTTTTTTTGCGAAAGATTGAGATAAACACACTGATTAAATCTGCATGTTCTACAATATTTCCAAATTACAAATAATTTGGTTATATTTTGTGTGAAATCTGCAAATTCATATTAGATCAGTTTTCACATTTATTAAGGTACATTCTTTTCTGATAATATATTTGTAAGACAAATTAGTCAAGTGTAACCTTGTTATGATGTAAATCATTTGTGCCAAACACTGCATCGCCATTTCCTGTTTTGAAGTTATGTCATACATTCAGTACTAAAATTGACTTTTCAACTTACATTTCTGCTTTCATTCAACACCAGTGTCAAGCTTTCTAAAAAGAGATGAATCTCAAAGTGAGAAAATACCTCTACCACAGTTATTCAAGTATACAATAGCCTAAAACAAGCATTGAATGCATATCATAAATAGTGTGAAATCTGCACTCAGAGGAGATTTATCAAACCCTCAACTGCACAATGATTTGTATTTTATTTTGTTAATGAAGGAGCGATAAAGTAGTCATTTAATACATTTCAGTTACAATAGGTTTGTTAGTATGATCAAAATGTACCCTTAGTAAACAAAGGGCTATGATCACAATGTTTCAGAGCCAAGTCCCAAATTTGTTTACTGTTTATTAAGTCTGGAAAATTTAAAGTGACATTAACCCTTGTAAAAACTAAATAACTAATATTTATCTTCATATTGGATTCCATTGTTACAATGCATACGAGACAATTAAGTCACTATAATGTAAATCTTATTTTTTAATCGGTGACTTATCTCTTGAATTCAATTTTAACTCATTTTCATTACAATTCATGTAAAGTTAGGTAACTTACAATAATTGACCACTATTAAATTGATACATATCACAAATGACAAGAGTTTATGGGATATTATTATTATTATTATTATCATTATTATTATCATTATTTATTCGGCATTTGCAAAACAATACAAGTGACAACAGAGAAACAAATAAGACAAGCAAAACACAAGAAAACAAAGTGTTAGGCTTTCCCTGTCGAGCTTCCCTAAGGAGCCGGGTTGGAAAAAAGCAATCAAAATCACTATGACCCTTGGGCCTCTCCAACCAACTTAAGGAAGCACATCAGGGAGTAGATGAACATAAAAGAAAACAAATAATACAATTTCAAATTGAGCGCGTAAACCAGGTAGATTATTGTACAAACTAGAAATATCATTATGGCGAATGGGTATTGATTCCACCAGCCCCATAAAAAATAATAATCCAGTGTACAAAAAAGTGTTATCAGAGTACATCTCAACAACAACAGCAACAAAAATATCCCCTTTAACTGCACTACTAAATGATAATGTATTCTTTGCACCCAAACTCTATCCCATGGACCAAAACCTCCGCCCCCACAAAAAACAAACAAACAGAACAATCACTCTCAGACAGAAAGTGTATGATACCAGCAGGTATCACCGATAGGGTGTTCACATCCTCTTGGCTTTTATTCCGTGAAAAAAAATCCTGGAATTGATAGACCCAATGTTACACAAGGGCTCCAACCCCCCCCCCCCCCAAAAAAAAAAAAAAAAAAATGAATCACAAAAGTGTGAGAGGGTTCTCTTGCTACAGTTCTTGGATGCGTCTCCAGCTTGGCTGCCCCATGCTGGCTCCTAGCTTTTCAGGTGTGCCAACATACCTGCAGTACACATGTATGTAACTCCACCAGTACACATCAACAGAACTCATGAAACAGAACTCGTGCAACATGCAATTGCAAGCTTAGGACCTGTATAGAAAATATAATTTCTACAAATGGATGGTTATTCAAGTGAGACCTCTGCACTTCCCTGCAAATGGGCAGGGGTTTCAGGCTGCCAGCCCCAGGATCCTGTTAAGTTCATTCTTCCTTGTAATGCTTTCTACAGCTGGAAACAAAATAGTGAAACCGTTTCACTCTCTAATCAGGGAGGTGAGGTCTCACCTCCCTGCTCTAATGGAGTTGGTAAGGTTGATAAAAAGAAATTTTATAAAATGGGCTTGAGGATCTCCGCAATCTGATTGGTCAATTGTCGTGCAATGATTTTTACTGATTCACACTAAGCCATGCATCCGGTAAAATCCGAACGCATGGCTCAAGTCTTGTATAGTACGTGTTGTAGGTGTACTGGACACATGATGGGGAAAATAGATGTATTTCATGAATTTAGGTTCCCATGTATAACACAAATGATGCACAGGTCTATTTCGTGGATCAGTCTTCTTTCGTATGAGACAGTAGTATCAGGCTATTTCTTGAAGCTGGGCGAGCCAGTTGGCTTGGGCATCGTTTGGACTTGTCAGGTCGGTCATCCCATCAGGGGGTTGAAGGACAGGGCAGTTGTAGATGACGTGGTCTGCTGTCTGCTTGTCTGCTCCGCAAATGCACGCCGGTGACTGTCGAAGTCCCCAACGATGCATGTTAGCATTAAATCTGCCTATCCCAGTTCGCAGCCGGTTGAGTGTTACCCAGTCCCTCCGGGGTAGTTCAGAGCCAGCCGGAGCTTTGGTGTCGGGAGGGATGGTGAATTGATGTGGGCGGGCCGTCCCTACCCAGCTCTTTTCCCCACTCCTGAATTAGGTTGAAGTTTGAGCTGATTAGGGTGGCTGCATGTCGGGAGAAAAGTCGGCGTGATCGGAGGCGTTGACGACCTGGATTTTGCGATCTTGTCGTTATCCTGTGTAGGGGGTGACCATCATCAGCAAGGGATTTGTTTACGAGCTTGTTTGTGAGATTCTCGCGGCGTAGCCTTGGTGGTGCAATCCCTGCAAGGACCGGGAGGAGATCTGTCGGTGTGGGGCGGAGACATCCCGTGATGAGGCGTAGGGTGTCATTCAACGCACAGTCCAGCTTTTTGGTGTGGGTGCTCCTGCACCATGCTTGTGCAGCATATTCAGCAGTGCTGAAGACCAGGCCAATGCTCCTGTGCGAAGTGTGGATGTTGATGCACCCCATGATGTCCCGGCCAGACGACGTACCAGGTTGTTCCGAGCTGAGACTTTCCCACGTAGCGCTTCTAGGTTCTGTTTGTACGTCAGCTGTCTGTCCAGTTTCACACCAAGGTATGTTGGATGGGGGTTGTTTGGTAGGGGTGTCCCATTGTGAACAACAGTCAGCTGACGGTTGGCTTCTTTGGTGTTGAGATGGAAGGCAGTTACAGTAGTTTTTGCAACACTCAGCTTCAGTCTCCACTTCTCGAGGAAGTCTGCAATGAGCTCCATGTCAGCAGTAAGCACACTCTCTACCTTGCTCCAATTCCGGTCTGTATGCAGCAATGCCAGATCATCTGCATAGCCATACTGTCGCGAAGTTGTGCGTGGTAGGTCACTTATGTAGATGTTAAAGAGCATGGGAGACAGAACTGAGCCCTGAGGGACCCCATTCCACAAGCGGCGTAGTCGACTAGTTTGTCCATCGCTGGTTTTAGATATGAAACTGCGGTTTGCGATGATAGTCGCAAGAAAGCGGACTAGGTGACGGTCAGGGATGGTGCGAAGAAGCTTTAGTGTTAAGCCATGATGCCACACTGTGTCATAGGCCGCAGTCAAGTCCAACAGGACAGCACCTGCCTTGTTGCCTTCTTCGAAACTCTCCTCTATGTCGTCAGTCAGCTTGACGATCTGATGTACAGTGCAGCGACCATGCCGGAAGCCAGCTTGCTCATCCGGGAGCTGAGGATCGACAACTGGGTTGAGTCGGGCCAACAGGAGCCTTTCGAGAAGCTTGAAAGGCACGCACAAGAGTGAGATTGGTCTGTAGCTCTTGGGATTGTCTGCAGGCTTATTGGGTTTTAGAAGGGCAACAACGGTGGATTTCCTCCAGATCTTCGGAATGTGTAGCCCAGTGAGGCAGGTTGAGTAGAATTCACGGAGCCAGTCCAGGCTCTTAGGACTGCAGTTCTTCAGAAATTCGGGTGGGATGTTGTCTGGGCCCTATGCTTTCCCACATTTCAGTTGGGATAGACCTAGAGCGAGCTCTTCAGAGGTGAATGGCTTGGAGAGGAAGCCATCCACACCTGGAGCATTCAAGAGTCTTGAGGTTTCTTGTTTGACGAACCGGGTGTGGCTTTTGTCTGCATTCTTAAAGTTACCATTAGCAAGCAGCTGTTGGGCGACTGAGTTTGCTGTGACAGGGCAGTGCTTCGGGCGGGAGCTGCGACCAGTGAGACGGTTGAGGGTCGTCCAGGCCGTCCTACTTGAATGAGTGAAATCAATTCCTTGGACAGTCTCTTCCCAACGTTCCTTACGCTTCTTGTCTAGACAGTTTGTCAGCTCTGTGGCCAAGGAGGCACTCTCTTCATCGCTGGAAGCATTTATAAATGCATCGTAGAATTTGTCGCATTCCTCATCCCAAGCAGGGATGTAGCAAGGGCGGTAACCACGGGGAACAGTACGTTTGGCCGAGTCAACAAGGAGTTTGCAAAAGGCTGAGTAGGACCTGTCCAAGTCAGGGATGTGTACTGAAGAGGCTGACTGGGTTTCCCGGCTGTCAGGGATGTGTATTGAAGTGGCTGACTGTGGGGTGAAAAATTGCAGTGAAATCATTGGACTGGGACCTTCTGTGTACGATTATAAAGTAACTCTCTTGCCTTGCCTGCAGTGCAATGTAGTTTTTTTTAATGCTAATAAGTACATGGTCATGTACCCAAAATGAGCTAGAAACAGTCTGCTCAACAGTGATACACATTTAAAATGTGCATAAGTTAAATCATATAGAGGCCTATTCTTTTCACCTTATATGGCTGCCTTTCCACTAAGTTCTAGACTAACAAGTTCTAGATCTAATTAAACTCTAACTTTTTACAACTTATTTAAGTAAAACTTTAAGGTCCAGTTACAAGTTCATATTGTAAATCGAAGGACCTTTAAGACAGAGGAATGCAAAATTTATGGAGAAGAGTTTGGGTGCAAACTTATTTACAAAAAGTACAGTTATCACTAAATCTAGAGTCTAACTTTAGGAGTATTATGTCTTTTCTGTGTTCCAAATGCGAATTTACCTTCCAGTCTCTTCTCTGCACCACGACATGTTGACACTTCTACACAAGTTAAAGGTCCAATTTCCAATTACAAGTAATAGGATCTTCAGTGCACATATGAACCAAAAATACAGTCGTATTTGTTTGTGTGCAGTTAGCACTAGGTACTCTATAGTCAGCCCTCTAAAATTCGGACATATTTTGTTGACTTTTGGAATAAAGTTGTTTTTTTAAAAATTCACTTAACATTTACAACTAACATTTGTTTGATAATTTTAAAAAGATAGACCTACAAGATTTTCCCCCTCTAATTTCTTTTTTATAAACTGGAGTGGAATGGTAAGTGCTCTATGAGTGTCTGGTAGTTCCAACTTCAACTAGATTATTTAGTCTTAAACAGGTCTCGAAAACCAATAGCAAATTGTAGTTATACGCAAGTCACAGTGTGCACACAAATTACAGTATGTAACCCCCCTGTAGTTTTCATTGTTGTGAGTAAAAGATCCTATTACTTGTAATTTGACCTTTTAGAATTTTTAAAAATTTTTATACAACAACTATTTAGAATGTAGCTATCCGATTGGTCGATTGCCCATCACGTGACATTTAGTGAAAAGGTTCTATTGCACGCTCTGGCTGTCTCAGCGTGCAATTTTAGTTCGATCAAAATGTTTTATAGAATGGGGGGCGAGAATCCTGCGATCTCATTGGTCGAGAGCTATGTGTTGATTTTTACTGGCCGCACGCTGACTCACAGTGGTAAACATGTTATCGCGCACTTGTAGCAAGAGTACACGTACTTGTAACAAAGATTCGCGCACTAAGCAAGCGTTCGCGCACCCAGTACGAGACGCCTATTGGCTAAAACAACCATGGTTTGTGTATGCCAAGCCAAAAGGAAATGCATCCAGTAATTTTGTCATTGGGTAACACGATAGAAAAATGGGTTTTTGGCAAGAAAATTAGCCATTCTATAAATCAGATGACGCACATGTCTTTTCGTGCGTCAGTCGGAATATAGTGTGCATGCGGTAACTATGGAATTTAGCCTAAACCCACTCGGCTTCGCCTCGTGGGTTAAGCATTCCATAGTTACCTTATGCATTCCATAGTAACCTTATGCACACAATTCCGACTGACGCACTCAGACCTGTGCGTCATTTGTATACCGACGCACTCAGACCTGTGCGTCATATGTATACTATTGCACGCGCTCTGATGTCACAATAAACAAACATGTGCCGCGCCCACTCAACAACTACAAGCGCGCTTGCAATCGCGTACTTTTGTCACTATTTTTTGTAAACAACTTCGTTTCGCATACACGGTGACTGCGACTGTGAGGCTACTCATTCGTCTTTCACGGAAAATGGTTGCCATTCTGTGCTAAATTCAAGAATCTGTGAATACCAAATTCGTTGACGTTCGAGGTGTTGTATAAAACAAATAGTGTATGGTCTTTACTCGTGCAATGGAACGAGATTTCGCACTCGGTGAAAGATGAGGCGCACTATTCAACTCGGCTTCGCCTCGTTGAATAGAACGCCCCTATCTTTCACCGAGTGCGAAATCTCGTACCACTGCACTCGTGACCATTCACTATTTGAATATTATACAGCACCTATTTAGAATGTAGCCATCCGATTGGTCGATTGCCCATCAAGTGACATTTAGAGAAAGGTTCCATTGCACGCTCTGGCTGTCTCAGCATGCAATTTTGGTTTGACCAAAATGTTCCATTGCACGCCCTCTGATGTCACAGTAAACAAACATGTGCCGCGCGCACTCAGCAATTACAAGCCCGCTTACAAGCGCGTACTTTTGTCGCTTATTCGTCTTTCATGGAAAATGGTTGCCATTTCTGTGCTAAATTCAAGAATCTGTGAGTACGAAATCTGTTGACGTTCGAGGTGTTGTATAAAACAAGCGCGCCGGAACACTTCTGTTTTTTTTTTTTTTTTTTTTTTGGGGGGGGGGGGGGCAAAATCTCAACGGGGCCACATTTATGTGACGATGTGAGATCCTCGGCGCGGGAGCGAAGCGAACGAGCGGGGAGGGCGGTGTGGAAAGGGGGATTCCCCCCCCCCCCCCCCACTGTAGGGAGCTTTTGTAAAACAGGGTACAAAAGTCGCGTTTATAGACCATTTAAAAGCAAATTTCTAAGGAATTAAACACAGTGAAAAATAATCAGTGCGAAGGACTATGATTATTACATACAGGAGTACATAATAATGTGATGGTGCGAGATCCTCGGCGAGGGAGCGAAGCGACCGAGCTGGGGGGGGGGGGGGGGGAAGGGGGATACCCCCTCCCACGGTAGGGACTTTTTGTAAAAATAGAGTATAAAAGTCGCGTTTATAGAACATTTAAAAGCAAATTTCTAGGGAATTAACATATTGAAAAAAAAATCAGTTGGAAGGACTACGATCTTAACATACGGGTGTATATTATGTGATGGTGTGAGATCCTCATCGAGGGAGCGAAGCGACCGAGCGGGGGAGGGTGTGGGACTTTTTGTAAAAACAGAGTATAAAAGTCGCTTTTGTAGAGCATTTTAAATCAAATTTCTGAGGAATTAAACGTAGTAAAAGAAATCACTGCGAAAGACTATGATAATAAGTTATGAAAACTTTTCATTTTACTATAAGTACGGGCAGAACGAGTGAGCCACTTTCACTTTGCAATTTATCTGAAATGTACTCATTAAAAGCTTAAACATGATCGCATCGTTCGAACAATAAAAAAATATTCTTATACTGCTAGAAAGCAAAGAAGAAAATGAAAAATGTAAGGTTTACTAAAGGTATGTTTCAGCGGGCACACTCGAGGACACGAGGCTACCATCTATACACTAAATTTACTCATAAGTTACTATTAGTGTATAGATACAATAATGTATGTTGTTAGTGTATTATAATTTACGCCCCGTTAGGGGCGAAAATTTTTGCATTTTCAGTTATGAAATTACAACATTATTAGACAAGAAATATGCCTTTATTGTTCATTTTGGTCTTTAAATCAGTGATTAATTATTTGTTACAGGGGGCAGGGGGGGGGGGCAAAAACTCGTTTTGCCCCCAACTTTTTGTTGGGGGGGGGGGGGGCAAGTGCCATCCCTGCCCCCAGCTTCCGGCGCCCTTGGTATAAAACAAATAGTGTATGGTCTTTGCTCGTGCAATGGAACCAGATTTCGCACTCGGCTTCGCCTCGTTGAATAGAGCGCCTCTATCTTTCACCTCGTACAAAATCTTGTACCATTGCACTCGTGACCATTCACTATTTGTATAGTAAAGTATACAAGGACTTAAGACTCGGGCATAACTGCGTTTGAATGAAAAACTGGAAATTTCAAAATTTTATACACAAACTATACGGCAAGTTGTGAGGGGATGACATGCTCACTTTGCCATTTACATATTCATATTGACCGTTCAAGAACTGTTACCTGAAATATTAGGGAAAATTCACAATTTCATAACTTCGTTATTTTTCACCAGATTTCGATCAAAATTTTTCCGTTGAACTCGTAATGCTTTACTCTTTCTTATCAGACGTACATATATTTGGACTGGATTTTTCCTTTAAGTCTCGAAGCATTTATCACAAATTATCAGACCATACTTTCGTGTAAAGTAATGCCACTAAGGGGAGAGCATCATGTCGTAATTGCAGCTTACACTTTTCAAACTCGGGAATTTCATGGAGAAATCCCCGTCCGCGTCCCCATCGCTCATATCTTTGTTTAGTTACGCCATAATATTGAAAGCACGATAGGTTTGTCTTTTGTCGACCGATGTGCTCAAATTCCCATCTTAGAGTAATAAGGTTATTCTAATCCAGGTGGAAAGAATAACCTGATAACAGAGATTAAATTCCTCTTCAGCAAACAAAGGACGCAGTGCGGCAAAACACACAAACACATGTATGATAGACATTTTTTTTCATAGAATTTTGCCTTCAAGGTTACATACCCACATGAATACCTTTTTTTTTTTGGCACTCTTTATTCGAATTCTTTCGATAATGCAAATTATCAGCATCATATTCGGAATGTAACAAACACACACGCACACACAAACACACACACACACACACACACAAATGACAGCCATGAAATTACAGCTGTAAAATTCTCATAAAACCTTGAAATATTCATAGGTTATTTTTCATATAATATTTTGAAAATTTGCTAAATAATCAACCTTATCTCACAAGTCGGTGTATCAATCTGCTCAAATTTTATGCTACCTGTTCGTTCTTTCCTATGCTGGGATATGCCATTGCAATATCACAAAACATTTAGGTAAACAATTTCCCTATTGTTATATTATAAGTTATATCACCCCTTTGTCAATATATATTTCATCATTTCCTGCCATACCTCCACAACTCCCAAATGAAAAAAGTGGTATTGAGTTTATCAACGTCAGTCTGGACCACTCTGCATATGAAGATAGCAATCTACCTCCTCCTCGCTGATCGGAAACAATATTTGACATATATTTTCCATCCGAATTTCTTCTCACCATGCAATAAACCTTTCAACCTCCAAACCGTTTTTTTTAAATGTCTTGAATATATCATTCGTATTCCACCATCCGCATAATTTTGGTGCATACCCATTCATGTTTATGCGGTCGTTAGATATCATTCAATAACAATTCAAAGATTACTCTACCAAATTTTGAAAATATCCACTGAGGAACCACTAAAATGATGAGGCATGATTCAATCTTGATAATACATATTTTTCTTTTTTTTTTTTTTACGCATGAGTGATACATCACGCTGTTTCCTCCATCCTAATGATTGATTTTCCTACTTATAATATTTCTTCAAAATTCAGATCATCCTTTACTCTAAGATCAAATTTTACCTTCTTTTCACAATGTTGTCTTTTTCTTTACTACTTGTGGTTGTGTTTCGATATACTTAACAAAAACAAAAAACATGGAGATAGGAGGATCACTCCGCCTAACCCCTTGCCTGATACTCATTACCTAGAGTAACTATCAATATTCTATTAGGTACTCCAGATGCATACCTAATAAAATGCTCCCGTTCACAACGCAACTGCTGATAACTTCATAAGCACCTTAAGCCAAGAACAGAACGAATTACTAAATCCAAACATATTCAGGACCTGAAATTAAAATCATGAGCAAGCACGTCAAGTATTAAGCTTTCTTTTATTGTACTCTTCTTTTATTACACCTTCACTCTGATTCTGAATATAGTGTTATAATTTCGCCTTGAACGAGCCATTCAGCCCGATGGCGAACTTTCAAGACTTGTCTAGAATTTTACATCTTTCTTGACGCAATTTTTTCCCCTCTAGACATGCTAGATATGAAGATGCAACCAGTATCTGATTCTTTCAA